>NW_009258269.1:1602715-1608877 GCF_000687185.1 Egretta garzetta
ATGAGGGCTCCCCTCAGCCTCCTCTGCTCCAGGCTGAACCCCCCCAGCTCCCCCAGCCGCTCCCCAGCAGCCTGGGGCTCCAGACCCCTCCCCAGCTCCGCTGCCCTTCTCTGGACACGCTCCAGCCCCCCCAGGTCCTTCGGGGAGGGAGGGGCCCAACCCTGACCCCAGCAGTCGAGGGGCGGCCCCCCCAGTGCCCAGCACAGGGGCACGGTCCCTGCCCTGCTCCTGCTGGCCACACCACTCCTGATACAAGCCAGGATGCCGCTGGCCCCCTTGGCCACCTGGGCACCCTGCTGGCTCATACTCAGCTGGCTCTGCCAGGCAGTTTCCCGATACTCAATAACAGCTCACCTTGCAGTCACGGACATCGATGTGTATTTTTCTATTGCAAAAAGACAGCGCTAGGACAGGGTACTATGACACCTCCCCTTGATCTCAAAAACCCTGGTTTACTTCAAATGATAAAATAAATGGGGGGGGAAAAATATATATGTGTTTTCGGTCCAACCAAGATACTCAGATCACACTACTGAGACGAACAACACCGCTTCTCTTCCCACACTGGTTTTCTAGCCAGGGCTACTCTTCATTCCCCTTTTCATCATGAAATAACATCCTCTGACACAGAAGAGGGGCAGACAGAACAGAGTCCTCGCGCCTACAGCTGGCCTTTTACTGCTGTCACAGGCAAGTTCAGAAGAAAACATTTCCACAGAGCCTCAGCCGGCTCTTTCAAACAGCAATGAATTAACTGGCCTCTCTGTTTCTTTACAGATTAAAAAGGGGATTAAAAATCAGGAACACTGCAGGGTGTTCATGAAAAGGGAATTTTGCATTTGCAACAGCGTTTGTGTCACAAATTTGATTGAGAATTATGTTCTCATTAATAAACAGAACGAACAAGTTAAATCAGTTAGGCATTTTGAATAACCAAAAGAAAGCAACTCCAAAGAACTGATAGACTAAGAATTATTACATGAGTCAGTGAGAGAATTTAAAGTTATACTTATCTGAAACAACTCAACTTCCCTGATGGATACAGCGGAGAATAAAAGGTGGTTTTCACTGGAAGACGAACAAATACTGCACTGAAAAGCCTAACAGCAATATTTTCAAAGGCATCTTCATGACCTTGGAATCAATCCTCTGTGATTTTTTCAAGTAAAATTATACTCTCCCCGTTGATGTCAACTGAAAAATAAGACTCCCGTTTTTAAGTCATTTCAAAGTTATTATTTAACGCGCCCTAAAGCCTCTTTAAAAAGCCACAAGAAAACCACGCCTCAAACATATCACACGTTTTTCAAAGCACAAAAATGATGGCTAAATGCAAAGCAACAGGATCCGGGCTCGTCTGCGTCTTCCCTCCCAGTCGAGAAGGGGTAGCCACTCAACGCGAGCGGCGCCGCAAGCCCCGGTCACGGCGCCTGCGCTGCTGCTCCCCGGGCCCGGCAAGCGCCGCTGGGCTACACCAGGACAGCATCCAGCTACGGGCCAGGTATCCCGGCCAGAATGGGACGACCTGGCACTGCTCAGCCTAGTGGACTTCGTAGTCCATGGTCCAAGCTTAGGTGATTGCCCATGTTTTTAATGAGAGAGGGCAAGAAATATCAGTTAGCCTCAAAAAAAAGATAAGAGATTTAATTTTTTTTTAATCCACTGAAAAAGACAGATTTCCTCTGGACATGTCTCTGCTCAGATTACTGCCTGATTCTGCCAGTTTGGGTCATCCCGTGTTAAAACAGGAAGACTAGAAAGAAAACCAGAAAGCATTGGAGGGTCTGACACATACTAAAGGTACTTTAGTCAATAGGTGGAGCAGTAGATGGATATGATGGATTTGCCTAAGTAACAAAGGGAAAATGTCATTTAAAGGAGGGGAGCCAAAGCTGTGCTATTTGGAAGTGCCATAAGCCTCAGAAGGTGGATTTAATACAGCAGATACTGGGAGAGGATTTCTAGCAGAGACACAAATTACAAGTGCTGACAAGCAAGGTCAGCAAAGGGTAAATGTTGTGCAGGAAACTACCTAAGGCTTTAAAAAACAAACTACCCGCTGGGGTTTGATCTTATTAGTGCAGGGACACTGACAATTTTTAATGAATACTGAGAAAGCAAGATCACAAAAATGGTCCTGAATCCTGCTGGCATACTTGGGAAGTGTTATTTTTTTTGACGCTGTGCCCTGGGTGGCTTTGGTCATCCAGGTAGAACAGAACACCGCGTGAGAGCTGTCACTCGGTCTGGGAACAAACAGCAGATGCCGGTGTGCGCGTACACCAGGAGTCAGTCACATCCTGAAGTTCACCGGCAAAAAAATTCAGTACAGCCTCCCTAGGTACAGGTAATTTTTAGACCATTTTGGCAACATTGGTTACAACGGGAAGAAAGCATTTGTTTTCCCACAAATACTTTTTTTTTTTTTTTCCCCAAAGAGTGACCACTTGACCTGCAATGTGATCCAGCAATTATTCTTCAAACCATGGAAAAGCTAAATATCCCAAGTTGAGGTCTCACTACACAACACTAATGGCCACTAAATTTGTGATACAAATATACAAGGAACACGGGGGGGGCTGTTAGAAGAAGTAGAAAGAGAGGTAAGCATGGTTACCTGATGATATGCATTACACACACACATTAGCAATAAAAAAAAAAAGTCAAGAGCAGGACATTGGTGCCGAAAAAAGGGATAAAGCACAACCCTGGGTCTATGATGAGCACCTGCCTTGCCCACTGTAACCCCACCTGCCAGCAGCATCTCGGAGCACCTCACACATGGCATGTTCTTGCTCTGAACACTTGCCAATGAGCAAAACCAAACTGGCGAGGCAGCGATGTACGTCCATCGCTCGTCTGCGTACGCTGAAAGATGGCGAAGATCGCAGCGCTGAGCAGTAGGGGCTGGAGGCTTTCCAAAGCAAAGAACCAGGAGCCGCTGGATCTTGGTCAGTTGAAGGCAGGTACAAAGGGATTTCAAATCCTGATGCCCGCCAATACCAAATGCATCAGGCAGTAGGTCTTTGTTATAGGTTATTAGGTTATTTGTTTTAACACAAGGATGAGATGGGGATGCCCCCAGGGTTGAGGGAGACTCAGTATCCCAAAGGGCAGCCTGTTGTAGGACCCAGCTGAAACAGAAGTGATCAAGGGCTGGAGTTCAACGCCGAATGAGATGCCAACTACTGCACAAGTCAGTGACCGGGGGCAGGAGCATGCCACCGCGTGCACAGCAGGAAAGCTTGCCTGTCTTGAGCCTTGTGACTACTGTTAGAGACAGCAGAACCTCCCCAATGCTCATCTCTGATTACTGATTCATCTTAAAGAGCTGAAATTGCCCTTCCTACTGTCATCTCCCCTGCCAGAATGGGGGACCCCAACCAATGCACAACAAATGCCTGCTTAGCTTTTCTCTTCTTATGCTTTTCCTTGGCACATGAAGAACCTCAAGCCGTTTTTCCGCCAGCTGCCCCTGTATTTACAAATGCTATAGGGTAAAAGCAAGAGAAGCGGTGGGTGCGCCTGGTACGATGGTCTGGCACGGGGTCTCTCACCTTCGTAAAACTGTTGCTCTGAAGTGCGAGAGCTGCTGCTGGACGTCTGCTTATTGCACTTCATTAGAGAACCTTATTAAGTGACTACTTCAGCTCACACATGCCCCCCCCATTTAGCCACCTGCTCTCCCAATCTCATATTCAAAATAGGAAGACTAAGGAAAGTACATTGCTGCTTTTACAATTTTACTTCTGTGGCAAATTTTCCCAAATGATTTATCCAGACTAATTTACAGCAGACAAACTAGCAAGTGTATTTAGAAGATTAAAAAAAACCCCACCAAACCCAACATCTTGAGCCAACAGCCCTGCAGGCTCAAATTCTCCTGCTACCTGCTTGTAATGAAGGCGAGGTGCAAGGCGGCCTGGCCCCATCTCACAGTTCCCCCAAGCAGAAGCAACAACCAGGTCCCGCAACACCGGCACCAAGCGCACATTGCCCTAAGACTGCCAAGCAGGCTCCTGATGAGGAAAAGCACAGCTCGGCTTTTTCCTGAGCATTTGCATTAATGATTTCCAGGGAAGGGTATTTTCTGACCCTTCTGAACTGCAGAGTCACGGGCCACCACCTTGCAATTTATTGACTATGGGAAGAGAACTGTTGAGCAGAAACCTCCAGGACACCAGTCAGCTTTTAACTGCAAACTGTGCATCTGGATAGGCGTTGGGAAGAAAACAACATGGTTATTACTCCACTTCATTTCAAGGTTATGTGTTCAAGGACTCTGGCAAGTGCTCTTCTGCACTGAAACACCGCATGTATCTGCTTTTTACCCTGTAGCCTTTTCTCAAAGCTCCCAACGTCTTTCTAATTACACAGCCTTTCACTAAGTGGAGAGAAACTGAAGCATTAATTCCAGCAGATGTATTAGTAATGGCTGTAACCTCTTCATTTTAAGCAGATGTTATTTCTAAAGTTTCCCTCCCTTTTGTCTTCCGTAGCTTCCACCACACAGCCGACTGGCTTTGACTAATAACAAAACAAGTACGTTTTACCGTTTGCAAAACACACATCAAGTATACCCTAGGTCCAGAGCAATTAAGAGCAGACACACAGCTCTCAGCTATTACCTCTGCGTCATGTTTACGCTTTTTATTTTTGTCAGTGGTCACCACATTTGTCAAGGTTCCTCAGCAGTAACATGGTATTTCATAAACCCCTGGCAGGCTCCTTAAAGGATCTGGGTCCCTTACATGAGATAATGTAAGCTTTCTTTCTCCTCGCTTGGAGCAGGTCGCTTTGGGAAGCGCCCAAACTCACTTCAAAATATTTCGTCCCCGTGCCAGAAATTGCTTTTGAAGTCCTCTGCCCAACCCACAGGCGCTGGGGGTGCCAGGCTGCTCCGGCGCGGTACCCGGCAGCCCACAACAGGCAGGCTGTCAGCACGATCTGCCGGGGAGGGGGGGGGACCAGGCAAGGGAGCCGCCCGGACGCCCGGCCAGTGGAAAATCATCTGACATATCCTAGGTCTAGGATCAGATCGTGGATGGGTCAAATGACATCCATTCAACGCTCAAGATCAAACGAGGCTTTATTCTTTCAGATTTTTGGCCCCGGCCTGCGAGAGCATGTTGTAATATCGTGCTTTTTAAAGTGCAATACGCAGGAAATCATATTTGAAAGGTCTGGCATGTATGGTATTTTTACGAAGTTCACTTTTCCCCTTTGCTTTTCATCTGTTTTCTACATTTTTTTCAGCATGCTTTTCCTTCTGATTTATTGTTTTATTATTCTATTTTTAAAATAAGAAATATTTCCACTTAAGAGTTTTTAATGTAATGCATATGAAAATTAGCAATGGACAAACCTCAAGCTCTTTAGAGGTCTGATCTGGCTAGGAGAAGCATCAGAGGCTTATCCAAAGCTAATCTGAAAATTTCCAAACCTCTTCGGTCTAGACAGAGGCATAGGAACCCGTTGGCTCAGGACTCCCGCCACTGACTGGGCTTGCCTCTCGCTCGGCTGCTCCCTCACGGAACATCCAGGACCGATTTTTAAGAAGTCCTTGCTGACGAGCACACAAGATAGACAAGCATACCCTTTTTTTCTAGGTAAAAAGTGGGCTCTTGGGATGCTATTCCACAAAACAACAAACAGATGTTTGAGTCCCATTGGAAACGGCAAGGCTTAAAACAGATGCCCAAGGGCTTTGCTTGGCAGAAACGCTTTGCCAAATCTAAGCTCCACGGTATGATTAAAATTCATCATCCCCCCCTCCCCCCCATCTGCCCTTATTATGCTTTGAAGGAAACGTTTAATGCCTTAACACACATTTACAAATGCAGGATCTATTTCACCAAAACCAGGGGAATGAACGTCCCAGCAGCACATGCCACAGGCATCAGTTGGGCAGGTACTTAGAAGTAACTTTTCCGTGACAACTTCCTAAAATCCCTTAGCCTATAAACCATGAGGTCACCTAGAACTCATGCCATCCAATGTTTCAAGGGACCAGACCCTTCATTCTACAAAAACCACCACATCTCGTCCTGAAATCTGCTCTAGCCCATACAGTCATACTGGCAAGGTTCCTTCTGCAAATTTTGGTGGGTCTTGGTATTTTCTAAGGAAATACAAAGTATCAAATACCAACACTTTTCTTCA
>NW_009258269.1:1608927-1613147 GCF_000687185.1 Egretta garzetta
CAATATTACAGAAGTTGATCAAGGTGAAGCTGAAGAAGTTGATTCGCGTTCCTTGTGATTCTCAGCATGTTGAAAGGAAAAGAGACTGAAGGAAAACTCAGTTAAGTTGCTATGTGACGGCAAAGCTGACAGGACGAAGGACACAGACTGATATCGCAGAGCAATGGCCTTTAATGGAGAAATTCATTATTATGCAGATCCACAAAACAGAAGTGAAGGGCAACGGCAGGGAGAGGCCCAAGAAGATTATTTCTATAGATGACTACGATACTCCTCACCAATAAAAGGGACGATACCTAAAAATGCAGGAAGACACCAACTTGAAAATTTTTTCAAAGGCCCTGGGATCCTGTGGCAAACTGAGGAATGGAGAAGACACCTTGACAGTAACAGATAACTGACACAGCAGAATCATAGAATCGTTTGGGTTGGAAAAGACCTCCAAGATCATCAAGTCCAACCATAAACCTAACACTGCCATCCCACCACTAAACCATGTCCCTAAACACATCTACCCATCTTTTAAATGCCTCCAAGGACTCAGCCACTTCCCTGGGCAGCTCCTTCCAGTGCCTGACAGCCCTTTCGGGAAAGAAATTTTTCCCAATGTCCAACCTAAACCTGCCCTGGCACAACTTGAGGCTGTTTCCCCTCATCCTACCACTTGTTACAGTAGGGAGGTACCCCAGAGAAACTGGGATGTAGCACAGCCTGTGCTCAGCATGAAACCATTGTTCATGGTAGAAATTTTATCGTGAGGCCTTCGCCTGGTGAGGAGGCCAACCAGGAGGGTAAGGATGAGGAAGGACTTCATCTGCAACAGGCACATTCTCACCAGGTGACACTGCTCATAGCTCAAATTCCAGAATGATTACGAGATTTTACTTAAATATTCTGTACAAGGTAGCACAACTACTTCAGAATGCACTGAGTTTATACCGACTGATATATTAATACACCTCAGTGAGCTCAATGGCTCTTTTAAAATAAGGAATCACTATGTCTCAAATAGCATACAATTAATCTAGAGAATTTAATCCAGCAGGCAGTCCCACTGCTGAATCCTGAAATGGGAGCAGATTTCAATGAGCATTAGCAACATTTCTGGTTGTACACCAAAGCACTAAGAACTTTTATCAACTGGATTCAGAAGATTGTCCCCAAGGCTTCATTTAGAATTTCTAGGTAAGACTAGGGAAGAGGAAGGGCTGAGGTGAACATGTGCTTTTCTTGAGGCTTTCACGTTCTTCTAAACGTTCATTTATTAACAATGCCCACCAATAAGTTGCCAGGCCTGTCAGAGCAGCAAGACAAAAAAGCTCTAAGTCGTGCTCCAATATAATTCAGAGGAATGCCATATATTTGATCATATGATAACCAAACATCTCAATTCCACTTAAAAAGATGATAAAATAAATATGACTATTCCTGGATTCATTTACATCCAACTCAAATTCAGAGCAAATGGACTGGTACAACAGATATATGAAACTTTTTTTTTTTTCTTCAGAAGAACATTAGAAGAGCAGAAGGCTGGAATCCCAGTCGTTATGCTCATGCTGTCACCCATAAAGCACATTCCCTCCCTGCTCATGGTCAAATTCTCTTTATCAAAGGGATTTCCTCAAGCTTTCCTGGGAAAAGAACTCAACCTCTAAAAGGTTTTTGCTCATATTTAGGAAGCTTTACCCTAAGGAGATCAGTTAAGTTGCTATGTGACGGCAAAGCTGACAGGACGAAGGACACAGACTGATATCGCAGAGCAATGGCCTTTAATGGAGAAATTCATTATTATGCAGATCCACAAAACAGAAGTGAAGGGCAACGGCAGGGAGAGGCCCAAGAAGATTATTTCTATAGATGACTACGATACTCCTCACCAATAAAAGGGACGATACCTAAAAATGCAGGAAGACACCAACTTGAAAATTTTTTCAAAGGCCCTGGGATCCTGTGGCAAACTGAGGAATGGAGAAGACACCTTGACAGTAACAGATAACTGACACAGCAGAATCATAGAATCGTTTGGGTTGGAAAAGACCTCCAAGATCATCAAGTCCAACCATAAACCTAACACTGCCATCCCACCACTAAACCATGTCCCTAAACACATCTACCCATCTTTTAAATGCCTCCAAGGACTCAGCCACTTCCCTGGGCAGCTCCTTCCAGTGCCTGACAGCCCTTTCGGGAAAGAAATTTTTCCCAATGTCCAACCTAAACCTGCCCTGGCACAACTTGAGGCTGTTTCCCCTCATCCTACCACTTGTTACAGTAGGGAGGTACCCCAGAGAAACTGGGATGTAGCACAGCCTGTGCTCAGCATGAAACCATTGTTCATGGTAGAAATTTTATCGTGAGGCCTTCGCCTGGTGAGGAGGCCAACCAGGAGGGTAAGGATGAGGAAGGACTTCATCTGCAACAGGCACATTCTCACCAGGTGACACTGCTCATAGCTCAAATTCCAGAATGATTACGAGATTTTACTTAAATATTCTGTACAAGGTAGCACAACTACTTCAGAATGCACTGAGTTTATACCGACTGATATATTAATACACCTCAGTGAGCTCAATGGCTCTTTTAAAATAAGGAATCACTATGTCTCAAATAGCATACAATTAATCTAGAGAATTTAATCCAGCAGGCAGTCCCACTGCTGAATCCTGAAATGGGAGCAGATTTCAATGAGCATTAGCAACATTTCTGGTTGTACACCAAAGCACTAAGAACTTTTATCAACTGGATTCAGAAGATTGTCCCCAAGGCTTCATTTAGAATTTCTAGGTAAGACTAGGGAAGAGGAAGGGCTGAGGTGAACATGTGCTTTTCTTGAGGCTTTCACGTTCTTCTAAACGTTCATTTATTAACAATGCCCACCAATAAGTTGCCAGGCCTGTCAGAGCAGCAAGACAAAAAAGCTCTAAGTCTTGCTCCAATATAATTCAGAGGAATGCCATATATTTGATCATATGATAACCAAACATCTCAATTCCACTTAAAAAGATGATAAAATAAATATGACTATTCCTGGATTCATTTACATCCAACTCAAATTCAGAGCAAATGGACTGGTACAACAGATATATGAAACTTTTTTTTTTTTCTTCAGAAGAACATTAGAAGAGCAGAAGGCTGGAATCCCAGTCGTTATGCTCATGCTGTCACCCATAAAGCACATTCCCTCCCTGCTCATGGTCAAATTCTCTTTATCAAAGGGATTTCCTCAAGCTTTCCTGGGAAAAGAACTCAACCTCTAAAAGGTTTTTGCTCATATTTAGGAAGCTTTACCCTAAGGAGATCCTTAGGTAGATTCAGATGTTTTGTCCACAGGAAGGTAAACAGCTGCCGGAAATGGCAAAACAGACTCCAATTTCATATTGCTGCTGGTTTGCTCTGATTATTTAAAACAAACAAACATCAGGTCCACTCGTCTTCATCTTTTCTTTTTTTTTCCTTCTCTCTCATAAGCCTTTTTTCCTGACCATGACCCCTTACAAAACCAAGTCAGTATCTTAGTTTTCCAAGACAGCTTCAGTACCAACATCAAGCCGTGTTGTGAATTCTACAACACTGCTGGTTTATTCCCTCTCCCGGGAGTTATGAACTGCCTATACAGGCCTAATTGGATGCTGTGATATAACGAGGTGAGGTTTAGGAACTGCAAAGTTTTCCAGTCCCCCCATCTGCAGGTGGTGCCTGATGCCACGCACAGAATAACGAGCGCGGCTGCAGGGTTCCCAGGAACGTATCGTGATTCATTCATACTCAGACGGTCTGGAAGAGAAGCATCCGAGACTGGCCAGAAGCTGAGTGGAATGACTATTTGCTGAGGGCTTTTTTTTGCAAAAATATTTTAATCATTTTTCATTTTTCCAAATATCAATTCAGCTTCCCCCCCTCCTTTTTCTAAAGCTTTTCCTCTGAAGTGGATAACAACACTTATGTCTGACCCTGAAATTCCAAACGAAATGAATTATACACCCGGTGACATGAGCTTCCCAGAAAGAATAACTGGAAGAGCACTTGGTCTTCTTAAAAAGAGGCGATTTGGATGTCTAGGTATGTCTCGGAGCGCATTAGATGGCAGCCCCACCAGAACTGCCTGCCCACTATTCAGAAACACCAGCCACGGGAACGAGAGGGCTTCCGCCGTGAATGGTGACAACCATCAGCAGGTCCCTCACAGGCAGAGCCCTGCCACAAGGCTGGGGGGGTGG
>NW_009258269.1:1613320-1623781 GCF_000687185.1 Egretta garzetta
GAACCCACCCAGTGCCAGCACGAGCCACAGCCCCGTCCCACCAGCACCAACAGGGCAGAGCCGGGGCTCGACCAGGGCTCCTGCCTGGAGCCAGCTCTGCCAGCACATCCCCAGCCCCACGGTGGGAGGCAGGAACCACGCAGTTCCCAAATCTTCAGGCTGGAAGGACACACGGTCCCTGTCTAGGAGAATGGAGAAAATGCAGCTTTACCTGCCCTCAGCCAACTTCTCTCCCAGTTTTAGTCATGAAACCACAAGTGCAAATGCTATGAAAAATGGGGAAAAAACATCCTCAGTAGTCACCAGGCAAACCGCAGAGATCTCTACTTGCACAAAACACTCACACAGTTCCCCTTGACTTGGTCCAGACCTGGCTTCCATTCAGTCAGTTCCAAAATTTTTTCTTACCTCAATAACGTCAAAGCATGTATCAGAATCAGACTCCTACCAGGGGTGAAAACTTGGTCCTGTTTATATCTAGAGGAGACCCCTGCCAGGGGCTGCAGGCTGTGCAGCCGGGGACCATCCACCGGGCGATGCACCACCACAATACAAACACCAATTAACTACACTGAGGTCGGCAGGAATTTTGCAGTTGTTTTAGAAGACTTCAGGTAACCTGGTGCCGCAGCCTTGCGCAGCGATGAAGCTGTGCCAGCTCAAACCCGCCGAGGATCCGACCCAGGATGAGAGTTCCAGGTTGGACCACAGACACTTCCCAGTGACTTTGCAGTGCAATCCATGTGTTTCAGGTCCGATCTGAACTGCAAAGCAGGGGTCGTGCTTCTCTGACAAAGGCCCCAGAAAAGCGCTCAAGTCTGAAGAGTTTGTTTCACTGCGGTCAGCTGGATTTGCAGGACACTGAATTCACAGAAGCAAGGACAGGTATCAAAGTAAATTAACCATAAGCGCATAAAATGCAGCCCACAGACGTGGCCTGAGAAGGTAAAGAAGTTGAGGGGTTTTGTTTTAAACAAGTGAGAAGACAACAGAGAAACGTTACTGCTACGAGTTCTGCTCTACTTGGGTAGCAAGTACAAGTTAATAGAATCACAGAATGGTTTGGGTTGGAAGGGACCCCTAGAGGTCACCCAGCCCAACCCCCCTGCAGGAGCAGGGACACCTTGAACCACATCAGTTTGCTCACAGCCCCGTCCAACCTGGCCTGGAATGTTCCCAGGGATGGGGCCTCCACCCCCTCTCTGGGCAATCCCTGCCAGTGTTTCACCACCCTCACTGGAAAGAATTTCTGCCTTAGATCCAGTCTAAACCTACCCTGCTTCAGTTTAAAACCATCCCCCCCTTGTCCTGTCACAGCTGGCCCTGCTAAAAAGCTTGTCCCCAGTTGTAGTTGTCCATTTGCACAGCAGAAAGAGAAGGGCACTGCAAGCAAAAGGGAAAGCCCTATCTGTCGGCCTGAAACGGTCCATGAAAGGCAATTCCCTGCCTTGGCTATAATGACACAGCTTCAATGGGCAACATGTCGGCGTTTAACCTTCCCGGTTCATCTCCCACACTCTAGGCAGAGCGCGTCACCCCGCTTTCTTTGCGGTAACTTATCTCAGCTTCCTTTGGCTAAGCCAGGTCTCCAACCCTCTGCTTCCCGTGCGGCACTGAGGAAACACTCCCTTTGTCCCCAAAGTGCAGCCAATCTGCCTCTCTCTTCCAGCTTTTTTATTTCACCAACATGCCCTTCTGAGATCACGTTATTAAAAGTAAATGTAATTAAAAACCCATTTGCACAGTGGCATTGAAATGGGACCAAGAACAGGGGAAGGCGTGGTGCAAATCCCGGTGAAGGCTGGCAGAGCCTCGAGAGGAGCCTACAGACCCTGCTACCATCAGTCTTGGACTCCGGTTTGTACCATCGCACTGTCAAGCAGAAAGAACGATCATCAACAGAGCAGTATGATTTTAAACTTAATAGGTATAAAACCAACTATTATTATTTTAATCATCACCGTATCATTTCTTATTTCAACATACCCGCCAGCACAGGGCGAGGCAAGACTTCTCAAGCACCAGGGAGCAGTGAGTTACGTCAGGGCATCGCTCGTTTAGGAGGGATAATGAGAACAGGCAGAAAGCATAAATCAGGCATGTGGTAAGCTCAAGGAGAATGCTCTGTATCTTCTTCTGCAGCTCATTACAATAAACAGTTACTGATTTTTGTCTGGAGCATCCGTCTCCTGACAAGGCAAGCAATACTTAGATATTTTGCTTCCAGATCAGCAAATCCAAGTCTTGCTCCCTGTGTCCATGGCGTTGCACATACAGCTTTGGGGTTTGGTGGGGTTTTTTTCTGTTGGGGGGCAGAAGGTTTGTGTGGCTTTTGGGTTTTTTGGTGGGACAGGACTTCTATCTAGCCCCACCTTGCAAGATGCTTCCAGATGTCTCCCACTCTAAACACACTGGTGGTTCTGCCGAGGTCACTGGGATCATCTCTGCTTAAGTAAAACAACAGGACTACTCAAGTACTACTTAAACTCAGCTTAAGTTTCTGGCTTAATAGGGTTTCCCTGCCCTTCTCCTTGGCAGCACTTCTCTTTCTCACTTTTTCCTCATTACTTACACCCAGAGCCTCAACTAATTTCAAGAATAATTGCAAGAAATCATATCGCTAAGTTTACTCTCAGAAGTTGCACTACTGAAGTGAACGGCAGTGGTTTTATGAGTGACCTAAGCAGGCTTTGACACTTTTAATGATTTATCCTTCTCAAACTGGAGATCTACCTTAGAAACTGAATTTAAAAATTGCCAGAACAAAGTGACCCTCACCCACAAAAGGAGTAAAAACTCCCTCTGTTCCACTATTTCTGACCTGGTCCGGTGCTACAAGAGCCCCGAGTGGTGACTACTGCAGCTTCCCAAGCACAAGTCAACTGCAGATCCTCCCAATGCCAGTGCAGAACTGACTTCTCTTGAAAACTTCCAAATAATCTATAAAATACACTGCTACTCAGGAGAGCATCCCCAGCAATACTGCACCCATTTGCTATTGACCTTGAATGTATTTATTTATTTATTTGGGTTGACAACAAATATAGTTCAGTATGTATTCAACATCAGTTGAGCTTTCAGAATTTCAAAGGCCATGCCAGCCTACTGATCCATCCTCCAGCTTTTGCTTTACACTGAAGTACAGCTTTTCAACCTGCCAATATTTTGGCAAGGATAAGCCTTAGCAGTTTTGCTTTAAACTGACAGTTTTATATATAGAGAAGAATTGTTGGATGGATATTATATCGATTTTTACTGGGCCTCCCTGCTCTTATTCCAATGGGCACCATGCATTGTTTAAATATAATTTGATTTTACTGAAGAAAATTTATCCCACAATCCATACCTTGTTGTTACATTAGATTCAACTGCCTGAAGCAGATCCATGTGCCAGGAGCACATGATCCATGAGACTATGTCATGTTAAGCATATATCAATTCAAAAAGCATCATCACTAAGGTCATCAGTGAGGCTGTGCTGCTTCTGCTGTCTTCCATGGCACTGATCCAATACAGTTCCTGGAAAACCAGGCCAGACTCCTGCAACGGTGACCTGCTGCATAGCTCAACTTCTGATGATGGTTACATCGGGAGTGTGGAAATATTGCCCATAAAAACTGCCTCAGAATTAACACGTCCCAGAAAGGAGCTGAACATCAGGCTATGGCATGTTTTGAAGAGCCAAGAACCCCAATTAGGCACCCTGGGCTTAGAGTTAAGGGACAGGTATTCAAAACATTTCATGGCTCTCTGTACTGGGGCCTTTTGAGAACACGCTGGCGCAGGCGTCGCAGTAAGAGCCGTGGGCTCCAGGAGAGGGCTGAAGACTGACAATGTGATTTCACCCTTTTTTGCAGATCTCCAGGGTTGTACCTTGTAGATCAGAATTGCAATTTCCGTGCACAGCTCTAGGGCTTGTGCCTTTTCCTTGCCCTATGAAGCGTTAAACGTTAGTTCTTCCATACCCACCGCAAAAATAGTAAAACTGCACCATTTGCCTAGAGAAACCAATGAGGTTAGATGAATGGACAGCGCTAGGGATGTACACAACCATAGCAGGTACAAAATCCCTCAACACAATCCCCCCGTTGTCTTTAAAAGCTAAACTGGTATCTGTATTGATTTATCCCAGATGGAAAACACCCCACCGTAATCTACATCTGGTACAAGTCTGTTCAACCAAATATTAACGAGGAAGAGTTTTTCCTCCAACTAGTGCGCACAACGAAAGCGTAATTGCAAGCAAGGAAATAGGGTACATCCAAGAGAACATATGTGGGACTCGTGAGGAATTGTCTGTGACACTAATCCCTGAATACAGCAATCAGACTATTGACTAATTATTGTAATACAATAGAAAAGGAAACAAGGAGAACCTATCTGGTAAAGTCAAATCACGGGCTTTTCACATAATCTTGCAATTTGCTACCTTCTCATATTCTCCCCTCTCACTTGCCAAGACAAATCAGTTAAAATCGACGGAACTGGAGTGGCGCAGCGGAGATCTGGTGTGTTCTTCCTAAATGTGAAATTCATCTGATCTTTTGAGGTTTTTCAGATATACCGACTCTTGAGAACTATGCAGTGGAGTCTCTCCAAACTGGAACTCATTACTGCGTGTCTGAGGTCTAATCCAGCTTCCCAGAAAGGTGCAAGCTGGGTGATCGTTCGCCATAAAGACAAGACAGCAGCATAGCATAATGTCATGTATAAAAAAAACCAAAATCTGCATCAAATGCACACAAAACTTGAGGTTTTGGGGGATGATTTTCAAAACTGATTTTAACCCAACCTCTTCTACTATATCTTGGTATTTTAAGTTCAAATCCTCTTTGATTTAGTGTGCTTCTCAAACACTTCAGAGCAGACCCTCGGCCTTTTCTGCCCAAGCTGTTTGAACATGCGATGTTATTCTGACCTGTATCAGTCAATCCATCATCTCCAGCCTTACATCACAGCTACACACTTTGCTATTTTTCACAATCCCCCCATAATATTTTAGGAAACTTAAAAAAAAAAAAAAAAAAAAAGGCAAGTGACAATACATTTGAAGGATTCCTTGTGGTACTCCCTCCACCAGGTGAAACATCTGTAATTATCATCAAACCCCATTTGGATATTCATGGTAAACGTGAGGGAAAAACAAGTCTCCGGCCTGCAAAATCTACGTCCCCGGTTTGATGTATCTGCTGCACTGCTGCTACCAGCTGACGCTGAATTTGAGAGCAGTCTGATCTCTATGCTTTTACTACCTGTAGGCTTACTTCTCAGTGTTTCCTCGCAAATAATTCTGCTTGACCAGAGAGTTCAGCAATCAAAATGACTCTTGCAACCTGCGACTTTCCTGGATGAACCCACTTTGTTTCTAAGAAAAATAGAAGTAGGCTATTCACAACCACATTACTTCAGCTGACGGTTTGCAATTGTCTTAGCTGTAGTAACTAACTATTTCACAGTACTTGACTATTCCATCGAGAATGAATGATCCATGCTATGCCTCAAACATGGCAAATAGGACCTCTGAACAGGTCAGGTAACGTGAAAGAAAGCATCCCGGGTGCGTTTCCATCCCTGGTTTGCAATGCAGACTCAGACACAGTCAAACAGCTCTGAGCACAGACCCCAGAAGCTCATTTGAACTCTGCTTGACATCAGGGACAGTTTCTGGTGCTCACCCAGCCTGAAAACTGGGCCACCCAGTGAGCTACATGTGAAATATAACTTAATGGATGCCTGCAGGAAAATTAATGCATCAAAATTAATAGAAAATACGGGTTTTCTAAAAATAATGGTCTCCATTTATGGCAAAGCCATCCAGTAGCTTCCTGTCCAGAAGTAACAAATAGCAAGGTTTCTATTAACATGGAAGCAAAGAGAATAATTGAAGGAAATTTTTTGTATGTGCTTTCCTCAGCTAAATGGAGAGGTTCAGTCAAACCCTGAGAGATGTTCCTGACAAACCTCCAAATGCATGGAACGGTAACAAGGATAAACACATCTGTGAAAACTGGGCAACGCGCATCATTCATGTGCAAAAAAAAAAAAATCTGGGTTTGCTTTTCTTAGCATCCTCCTCCGAAATGTGATACAGAGAGACAGTGATGCCAAAAGGTGCAAGCGACACAAAACGTCAACACAACATCAGACTACACCGAGTCATTTAATAACCACACCAGTCCTCGATCAGAGAAACCCACTCAAGGTTAGGAGATTCACAGGACAGCAAAGCATAGATTTTCAAGCATGTTGATTGAGAAATACTGGCGTTCTTCTATCACCTCAGAACTACAGCAATGTTTCTCATCCTGCAAAAAGCCACTCTGCATCGCTTGGTACCGTATGGCATGAGAAGAAGGGATTCCAACCTGACTGCAACGATAGGAAGGGTTCACGGTTAGCATTTACAGCTGGAAGAATCCCAAAGGGCTTCACAGGCATACTCTTTAAACAGTTAATTTTTCCAGATATAGGCTCAAGTCTAAGTCACACCTGGATCTGAATACTGCATGCCCCGTAACTCAAAGCGCTTGGATTCCAGGCTTGGGCTTCAGCCAGGTCCTATGGATGAGCCACCACCACTCCGAGCTCAGCACATACGAGTCCACATGCCGAGTATACGTTACACTGGACACTCTATACCATGTTAACCCACCGTGCTGAGATACCATGGTGTTTCAACAACTACTGCATTCCCCTTTGGAGGTAGCTGCACCCCAATGGCAAATTTTTTGCCAGGATTTCCTCCTGTGGCTGCCTTCCACAAATGCCTCCAAAGCACATGACGTGTTTTCGCCAAGACCCAGACTGCCAGCTTTAAAACAAAACCACCACCAGCCCCAACCCCTGCAACACAAACCTCAGCCAGCCAGGCAGGCAGCCGGCGGCCCTTGTGTCTAGAAAGCAAAGGTGTTTTCTTCTTTAGGAACCTCCGTTTTGGAGACACCCACCTCGTATTCCTTACGCTGTGGACAAGAACGCGCTCTCAGCTCTCTTTGCTCCCAGGTCATGAGCCCTGCATTCTGCACAAGACAAAGCCCTGTCCACGCTGTCCTCTCCTTGGAAGAAAGGCCCAAAATCCACATTTTTCCAATTTAAATATTTTCAGTACCTGCCAGACTAGAGATGCAGTTAACTCAGGTACCTGAACCCTTCACTGCTCCATAAAACATGGACAACTGGATGCGTGCATGGCCTGAGCAGGGGCAGATTTATTGAATCCACAAACTACTAAGCCACGTGCAGGAGCAAAGTGAAGGAAGCAGCAGGTAAGAGGGTGTTTTTCACTGCAGAAAACTGTAAGAAAAAATAACTATTCTCTCCAAGATCAAGGAAAACAACAACACTAGAAGAATGGTTTCATTGAACATCTCTGCCATTTACTTAGATTTACTCAAGTTTGCTTTTTCATTTTAAAGTGAGCATTAGCAGCTGGCTACAAACCTCCCAGGGAGAAGCTCACCAACTCCTGCCCTGGTCACCAAGCATGGGATGGCTTTCTGCTGTGGTTCTACAGGGAAGTTTAAACCCACGCCTACGAGGACCGAAAGCACCTTCCCAGCTGCCTGACGGCCAGAACCAATGGGAAACAGCCTTCCCGTCCCACAAAAGATTAAGATGACAAAACAGTTTCTACCCTGAACATTGGTACATTTTAGAAAAATACTTTGCTAAATAATAATCAGGAGAGAATTCATTTTGGATCATAAGAATCATTTCACACTAATAATTTCAAATTTTGTGAAATTTTATTTATTCTAAAATTTCCAAGATGCCTTCTACAATAATTTTGAAATTGTCAAAATGCTCAACTGTGGTATCTGTAGCAGTACTGAAGTATTTCTAGAACCAATTTTAAATTAAATAAAACATTTTGTGAAAAGTTTCCATTTTATAACCTGAATTTTATTTTTTAATAAAAACCAAAACATTTTCTGAAAAGTTTCCAGCTCAAATACTAAGATATCTAAATATATATATATATATATATAAAATAAGAAAACTGACACCCCAGATCTGGCCCATTTGGGGGCAACTTTACTAAGAGAAGAGTAAATAACTAGCCCCACATCTAGCCCATTTGGGGGCAACTTCAGTAAGAGAAGAGTAAATAACTCGCCCCAGATCTAGCCCATTTGGGGGGCAACTTTACTAAGAGAAGAGTAAATAACTGGCCCCCACATAACGCAGCAAGCTGCCACGGCCAGTTCAGCTCCAAACCCAGTTCCTGACTCCTAGAGCTCAGCTTTGGCTCGATGGCCACAGCAGTGGGAGATGCCATGGTCCCCAACCGCCCATCCTGCGTCCCTGACCAGTACAACCAGTAAAAATAACAAAGCAAACTGAAGTCACTATTTGCAGGCACTTTTTATTTCCCACTGCCTCTCCCCTGCAAAGCCTCGGCTGCTGCAGAGGACAGAGGGGAGTTTGCCCAGACCTCTGCACGTGTGTATTTAGGAAACCAGGATGAAGCTCAACCCAAAGCAAATCCTTCTGTACTCTGGTGACCGAGATTCCAAATGCATACCTTCCAGTTCTGACATCTCTCCCTGGGTTTTAAGGCTAATAACATGAAGTTTATGTTGCTGTGTTTTTTTGGTTGCCATAGAAACCTTAAAAAAAAGCTACCCTGACCTCTTTACAGAACGGACCTGATCCAGAGCCCCCTAGAAATCCATGGGAAGGCTGCCATGCTCTTCCCCTGGCTTTGGACCAGACTTATTTTCTAAGAACACGGTGTAGGAACTCGACCCTGTTCAGAAAGGGCTGGGGAGCCCAGGGGGAGGCGCACGCCTGCTCTGCAGAAGGAGGACGAGCCCCGGCGCTCTCCTCCATCGGGGCTATCACATCCCCGACACCCCAGCAGAGCAGACATTTTGCACCGCATTCTAATTTTCTTTTAAAAACTACAAAGCATACCAGAGCACTGGTGAAGCACATCCGTTTACATTTGAGCTAAAGCATCCTGGCCCTCTCCTGTAATTTTTTTGGGTGGAAAGGGAAACTCAGTGGGTCATAGCAGGGTAATCTCTTTTTAATGTAGTGCTCTGTGCAAAATCCACACGACACCAGCCAAAGGAAGACAGATATTAATGATATTATCTTGCCCATGTACAAAAATAAAACATCTACGCTGTTATTAATCTGCCTTGATGGCTTTCTCAACCTAGAAATCCATGGGAAGGCTGCCATGCTCTTCCCCTGGCTTTGGACCAGACTTATTTTCTAAGAACACGGTGTAGGAACTCGACCCTGTTCAGAAAGGGCTGGGGAGCCCAGGGGGAGGCGCACGCCTGCTCTGCAGAAGGAGGACGAGCCCCGGCGCTCTCCTCCATCGGGGCTATCACATCCCCGACACCCCAGCAGAGCAGACATTTTGCACCGCATTCTAATTTTCTTTTAAAAACTACAAAGCATACCAGAGCACTGGTGAAGCACATCCGTTTACATTTGAGCTAAAGCATCCTGGCCCTCTCCCGTAATTTTTTTGGGTGGAAAGGGAAACTCAGTGGGTCATAGCAGGGTAATCTCTTTTTAATGTAGTGCTCTGTGCAAAATCCACACGACACCAGCCAAAGGAAGACAGATATTAATGATATTATCTTGCCCATGTACAAAAATAAAACATCTACGCTGTTATTAATCTGCCTTGATGGCTTTCTCAACACCAAAATATTCCAAATTACCAGGTCTGTTAAAAGGGACAGAAAGAATATTGCTAGAAATAAAATGCATTTTCCAATGCTGGTGTAGGTATGTTTATCTTAGATATTTATATGGTCTCCACTACCTCGGTATCCGGACTTTGTACATTTTTAATGTGATTTTTCTATGCGGTAGGAAAATATTTATCCCCATTTTGCAGATGGGGAACTAAAAGAAAGGAGCAGGTCACCGAGCAATGGCAACCAGAAGTACTTAATTAACATCAGGTTTCAAAGCATAAAAAATTGATTTTATAGTCACAAGTTTCAGAAAAACAATAACTGCACTTTCTGTATTTGTCCTTCAGTTGCTGAACCCAAAGATGCTTCTTGGGTTTTGTTCCCAAGCATCTTTGAGAGATTAAAAAAAAAAATAAGCAAAACAGGTGCATACAGGCACGTGATTGCTGAATACGAGGCCTTCAAATAACAGGAGAAAGCTGTGAAACTCAGGACAGTCAGCAACACTTGCTCTGCCTTAACCAGAGCCGTGGCAAACCAGGCTGGTTACAGCTTTGGCAGCCAAGGAGCCGCCACGCTGGGCTTGGCACCAGCTACCGGCTGCTCTGGGGAGACCTCCCCTGGAGCCCTGCGTCCAGCTCTGGAGCCCTCAGCACCAGAAGAACATGGACCTGTTGGAGCGGGGCCGGGGGAGGGCTACTAAAATGATCCGAGGGGCTACTAAAATGATCCGAGGGGCTACTAAAATGATCTGAGGGGCTACTAAAATGATCCGAGGGGCTACTAAAATGATCCGAGG
>NW_009258269.1:1623873-1652956 GCF_000687185.1 Egretta garzetta
TGCCCAGAGAGGGGGTGGAGGCCCCATCCCTGGGAACATTCCAGGCCAGGTTGGACGGGGCTGTGAGCAACCTGATGTGGTTCAAGGTGTCCCTGCTCCTGCAGGGGGGTTGGACTGGGTGACCTCTGGGGGTCCCTTCCAACCCAAAACATTCTATGATTCTACCACGTGATGGAGAGCAATGAGGCTCAGACCCCACCGCTAGTAACAGCCACGGTCCTGCCACGCGGAGGGTGGTGGGTATGGTAAGCCTGAATCTTCCTTTTCTGCAGTGAAAATCCTGGTGAAATGCCAGTTTGTCCCAGCCCCTCGTTCTCAGGGCACAAAAACTCCGTTCTGCCCAGACCTGAGCCTCAAGCCAGACTCAATGCAAGCCATCCTGATGAGAAAAGCTACTCAATCTTTACGCTTATTTCAGTTTCACAAAACAACTACACAAAATCCCTGTCCACACAGAGTGTCCCTTCCAGAGCAAACAGACTGGAAAATGAAAAAATGCTGCAAAAACGGGATTATGGATGCAGCTACAGCGCTAACACCAGGACGCCGGCCAGAGGCCACGCAATTGCTAGCCGGCACAACCCTGCCGTACGCTGCAGCCTGGGCATCAACGCGAGCTCGAGCCCGAGTTAACCATCGCACGCAAGCTTCTTAGCACACTAAGAGTGGGTCTGCTTGTGGCACGAGACACGCGTGAAAAGGTCTGAATTGGGCAAGAGGCTCAACACACACGCGAGTGCACGGGATCTCAGCCCGCACAAATACAGCGGCATCCTGGATAAACCCACCAGGAAGCCAGGGATGCCCAAGGAGGGCACCTCTCGGACCAAGAGAACCAGAGAGCCGCCTTCTATGAAATCTTAGGGAATCACCTGAAATAACCGAACAAACAAATCTTCAACCTTATGCCAACAGCACCACATCCCCTGGTGTCACTAGAAATCATCTCACTGCTCAAGAAAAGGTATTTTCATAACCAGAACAAAGAATCAGTCAACATGGCAACATACCTTCAGGTCACAAAACAGAGAAATATCAATATAAAGTCAAAGTCTTAGAGCAATTTGGCAGGGACAGTGCTGAGTCCAAGTTGCTTTGCCTAGCAATTTGGCCAGAAATAGCTGGAGGACACAAACCCATTGAGTTCTTTGTCATCACCCAGCAACAAAATGTAATAATGCTCAAAGTTTTGAATTTTTTTCTTTATAAGGACAAATCCTGTTTTTCCCCCCTTGCTCCCCAAGTGTTTGGAATTTCTCAGTGTGTATGTCAATCCCCAGAAGCCTTCCCAACGCTCTGGACCGTGCTACAGACATGGGCTGCAAGTATCTCAAGGATTTATTCCTCCTGAACTTGAAGTTGCCACCGAGGTGGACTCGGAGAGGAGATCCTTCCTCTGGGTGGAACCAGCAAGCCCTGGAGCTGCGTATGTTCTCAGGTCAGCTGGTGGGACTGCAGCAGGGGTTTTTCCTTGCCTCTTGGCTGACAAAACACGCGTTTACACATGTAAATGGAGGTTTGCATTTGTTGGTGTGGTTTACTGTTTCTTCGCCCAGCATGTTTTTCCACTGTTGTGAAAACACCTACAACAACATCAGAGCTGTTACACAAAACCCACTTGAGCTTCCGTGCACTCGCACAACAGCTCTGGTAACCGCAATAATTATTCAACCCGAGCACCACACTGCTGCCAGCCCCAAGCGTTCAGAGTATGCTTTAGATTTTTTTTTTTCCCCTTGCTTTTTGCTTTCTAGACACTACTGCTACTCTTGTGTCACATTTTCCCCAGCAAATGAAAGAACCAGATTCCTTCTGCCTTAAGGGAAGTCAAGATTTTGATGGAATTTCTTGCTTTATCAGCAGCGCCGCTAAGGAGTGGAAGCCTTGCCACTGGGAGCTGGCATCTCCAAGGCAAGTTCCTCAATTCCATAGGGTGCGATAAGCCAGTCTAACCATATCCAGCAAAGAAAACAGACCTAGGGCTCTAAGGGCACCTGAATTGGGCAGTGCTTTCCGCAGAAGTGCAGGGACAGCCCAGTCCCTGGGTTAACACCCTCGCCGCACTCGCTCTTACAAGCGGCTGCTGCCACCTCCTCGTCCCCAGCCTGAGGGAACTCTCCGAGACCGGAGCCTTTGCACCCACGCATCCCCAAGGGGACCCTGTCCCCACCACGGGTCGCAAAGGCAGCCTTTTGCTATACCACTGCATCTTCAAAAGACTGGGGGGCTGGAGCTGCCCATACAAAATTATTTGGGGGATGACTGTGGACACAGAGGAGGGAGGGACAAACAAGGCTAGAGGATTTTGCAGACCTGTTGCCCCCTAAATCCAGCACATCAGCATTAACTCCCATCGAAGGAGTTAGGGCAGGGTCTCCCCGTCCCCATCGCACACCTGCTCGGTGCTCAGCCCGACACATTAACTCAGCCACGGGGCTAAAAAAGCACCGGTCTCAGACTGCAGGTCCTAGCGATGCCAATTTTACATCCACAATCTGGCTCTTTCATCCCATTCGTTTTGTGATATCATCTCTATGCCCTTTACAACAACTAGTTGAACCTTTCTAGGGGCGGCTGGCAGGAGCTGTTAAATTATCAACCGCAGACTTTGCCAAGACAAAGAATACTGCCCAGCAGGTCACGCTCCCCAGCTCCGTCTGTTCCCAGGAACTGCGCTCTGACTTTCGCTTTGAGATACCACAGTCCCTAATCGAGCTGAATCTAAGCTAAAGACCAGCTTCAGTTCTGTCTTACAACCGAAGCTAGGAGATTAAATTTATAAATGAGATACTAAGGCTGCCATGCAGTCACCAAACCCGTATGAGGCCAAATTCACATGACCCGAACCACACAGGAATATTTTTGTTGACGTTGGGGTGGTTTTGATTGAAGGCATGGAAAGACAATACTTCGGATGGCTACGAACCTTAGCTTCGAGAACTATTGAACAGCTTAAATTTCAGAGCGGATCACAAGCAGCAACTCAAGCTTTCCATCCATCGCTCATCATTTCTCAAAGTATTTTGGAGAGATAAACCTTTCACTAAGAAGGTCTACAGCATTCACCAGGAAGAGGGACTTCTTTTACTGAGCAATAGCCAGCATTTTCTAAGCATATGGTATCCAAATGCCCGTTTGGAAACAGCATTCCCTCTCCTGGGGCAGGCACACACATACACCTCATAAAAACAGATTTACAAGTCAAAATCAGCTATGGTTTGGAATGCGGGTCCTTTTCCGCGGATGCTGCAGAGCACGAGGTGCTCCCCAGATGTGCCTATTGTAATAAAGTGCACGCTTGCAGGAGCAACCACCGCCTAATTCATGATGGCTTCCCACTTCTGCGGTCACCTTATAGAGCACAAAGTCATTACAGCTCACTCAAAGGCAATGCAATAGGGGCACTGTTTGTGGTTAACTCTTTATTCTGCTTAATTACACCTACCGTGGCAATCCCGGGGCGCGCATACACAGTTCACGGGGACGATGGTCGCATGGAAACAGTCACTACACACCACACAACGTCGCCGAAACACAAAGCAAGCGTGAACTCTCACTCTGACCTGTTTGTAAACTCTCCACCGAAGGAACTCATGGGACCGTTTTAACCTGGAGAAGACTGAGAGGAGATCTCATCAACATGTACAAATATCTCAAGGGTGGGGGTCATGAGGACGGAGCCAGACTCTTCCCAGTGGTGCCCAGCACCAGGACAAGGGGCAATGGGCACAAACTGAAGCAGAGAAGGCTCCAGTTGAACATGAGGAAGAACTTCTTGACTTTGAGGGTGCCCGAGCCCTGGCCCAGGCTGCCCAGGGGGGCTGTGGAGTCTCCTTCTCTGGAGATAGTCACCCCCCGCCTGGACGCTGTCCTGTGCCCCCTGCTCTGGGTGACCCTGCTTGAGCAGGGGGGTGGGACTGGGTGAGCTCCCGAGGGCCCTTCTGACCCCTGCCATGCTGGGATTCTGTGGCAGAAATGCCGTTCAGTTGGGCACAGAGCTGTTCTTCGGGAAATATTTCTTCAACTGCCACCGTTCACTGTATTTTGGTCAGCCTTGTTTCAGCCTGCAGGTCACTCAGGTTTGAGCTTCAGCTAGAAGCCATTCACAAGTCACGATGGCTCCAGCCGCTGGTTTGACCTCCAACGAGCACCACGCTCCTCGCGCTGGGAAATAACGAACTGCAGCTAAAAGCCTTCTGGAAACCCGGGCACCTACACCAGGAGCAGCCATCCCTGCAGCACCAGCTCAAACAGAACCTGCTCACCCAAATTAACCTCAACTGGTAAACGAGGAAGAGACAAGAGTTGTCAAAACAGAAAGTGAGCTGCAGATTCGCTAAGTTTTTCTGCCGTTTAACTAATGCTGCCCTTAACGTAGAGGGGGATATTTTTGGAAACTCTTATAAAATCCATTCAGCTGTTTCTGAGGTAGATGAATGTGGAAAAAAACCCCTCATAGCTGTCAACTTTATTTTTCAGTTCTTTTTTTTTTTTTTTTGGTGCTTGGATAATTCAAAAAAAAAAAATGGCTTTGATTTAAAACTCCAGACTTGGCAAGGGCAACTGGTAGCCTCGCCTGAAAAATGAGCACTGTGCTTCAAGGTCTGAAATAACCACCTCATGGGTGTTTCAAACCAACTACTGAACCTGACACAAAACCTCTGAGAAGTGCCCTGGCCTTGGGCAGGTGCCAAGTCAGGCGTTTGAAAGATTGCGTTGGCATTTGTGTATGTGAACTTAGAGCAATTCAAAGCGATAGGGGTGATCAAATACAGTAAGGGCCCATTTAAATAAAAAAACTTCTACTGAAATCTGCTATCCTTGCTAAGTCCCACAACTAAACACCACGTAAGACAGCCTCTCCTCGAAATGGCACACGTCATTTTGGTTTTTGCTCTAGCCTTGACAGGGAACACGCCAATAAAGTTAACTAATCCACTAATTATAGAACCATAGAACCATGGAATCATTGAGGTTGGAAAAGCCCTTTAAGATCATCAAGCCCACCCATTCCCCTACCCCTGCCATCCCACCCCCAAACCCTGGCCCTCAGCCCCGCCTCTGCCCGGCTGTTAAATCCCCCCCGGGGTGGGGACTCGACCCCTTCCCTGGGCAGCCCCTTCCAGTGCCTGACAGCCCCAAGGGGAAGGAATTGTTCCCCATGCCCAACCTCACCCTGCCCTGGCACAACTTGAGGCCGGTGCCCCTCGTCCCATCGCCCCTTCCCTGGGAGCAGAGCCCGACCCCCCCGGCTCCCCCCTCCTCTCAGGCAGTTGTAGGGAGCGATGAGGGCTCCCCTCAGCCTCCTCTGCTCCAGGCTGAACCCCCCCAGCTCCCCCAGCCGCTCCCCAGCGAAAAATTAATCCAGACCCCTCAATCAAACTGGGAATAATTTTTCACTGCGATAAATCTTCACTGGGAATACATTTCCAGCAATACTGGGAACTGATGGCTGGTCATTGTCGGGTTTTCATTTGTTTATTTTGCAGCTTAAAAGGGTTTGCACGTTGAACATCAGCTTCAAGTTCGCATCGCAGAGCCTTTTTCTACTTCTCTAAATGACCATTTGCTCAAAAAATACAGCCTTTGGTCCAGTACAACTGCTTAACTCCATAGTTTAAACAGCAAACTCTGACATCCCAAAATCTTTTTCCTGCAGCAAACCCAGTTTAATTCATAAACTTACATTGGGGGGGGGAAAAATTAAATCGAAGCACAGCATCAGTAAAACAGAGGGCTTTCAGTAACCTCCATTCAGTAGCCAAGAATTAGCAAGGAAAACACCATTTCCCATTTTTTTAATTGATGCTTATGCCAAAACGCCTCAGGTATGTACGATCCCAAACAAAAGTCTTTGGGGAATTTCAGCCTCAGCAAACGTACTCTCCTGGGCAAAATGTGGTTTCCTGGAGTCGGTAGTTCTAGTGCAGAATACTGGATGTTAACGTTGTTAATAAGAAAACATTTTTCAAATGAAAAATGACTTGTTAAACCACTTTTATGTCACTTTTTCAGTAACACATTAAAGTAAACAAACCTAAGATGTTAAATAAAATAAAAAACCCACTACACCTGCAGAGTTTTACCAGCTCCCATTACAAAGTCCTCTCTGAAGTGGTTGGGGAGCTATTTCCATTACAAACAGCAAGTGTTCTTGAAAGTAATTCAAAGAGTCAAATTAGGCAGATTACATCAGAGTGTATTTCCCTGCAGCATAAGGACTTTTGAAACACCTGCCTGACATATTCCAGCCACTGCAGGGCAACACAGCACCGACCCGTTTCGGGAGCTGCTGGGGCCTGGGAAGGAAAGCTATTTTATATTTCATTCTACAAAACACTTTTTAATTCACAAAACCGTCCTGTTTGCTAGCTGTACTTCTGTTTTGAAACACAAAACAACAATAATAGGCAGTGACAAGATGCCAAAAGCTGCCCTAGTTAAAATTAGAGTAAGCTTTGTGCACTTTATCTTAAACACTAAAAGCTTCCTATCAGCCCCAGCGTGTTGCTGGAGACTTTGTTGTCTGGAACACGTTTTAGCTAATTAGGTATATTACCCGCAAAATTCAAGTGATAAGTTTGAGAAAATAGCGATGTTGGAGTCAGACAACCCAGCATCAGAGAGGAAGAGGTACGATCTCACGTTAGCACTGGGGAAGAAGAGTTAGAGGTATCTAAGGGGATCCACCATTACAGCCGAGCTGCCCCGGCCGTGCGGCATCGCAGGGTAGCATCAAAGGCTGCAACTGCCTTTCCACTTAACTGCAGCCCTTGGAAAAACGCTGGAGGAAGTCATGACACAAGCATTTCAAGCAAGAGACAGACGACCGATAGCCAGTGTGGGTTTCTCGAGCACAAATCACGTCAAAGCAGTCGATTTCCTCCAACAGCAGACAAACAGGGCACGTGGACCGGGAAAAGCAGCAGATGTAGTTCATGCCCTAAATTATCAAAAGCAGTAGACAGGGTGACAAGGACAGGAGCGGGAGTATCTTGATGCAATAACCTTTTGATGCTGCCTTTCAGGACATTTCTTCATCTCGATGTAATGCAAAGCTGGGTGGAAAAAAGAAAAGTCAAGCTGACTGCGTTGGCATCATTGTTTCCTGCACTGAGCCAGGCTCTGCGTGGTTCTGTCCTAGCTACAGTTTATTTAGTATTTTCCTGAATAATTCAAATGATGGAATAGGTAACCATGCTTAAACACACAGCTAACGCCACGCCAGACAGAGCTGCAAAGGGAGCAGGGAGGGTTGCTATGCAAAGTGGAGAGACAAATTGCAGAAGTGGGAAGGGGGGGGAAGGAATTCGACTCAATATGGAAAAATGCAAGATTTAACCTGAGTCAAGAATAGCCAGCTGCATAAATCAGAAACCGGGAATACCTCGTGTCTGATACCAAACATACAGAGAAATAGTGGAATTATCATCGAAGAATCTGAACATCAGGCAGCAACACCACAGTGCAGAAAAAAAAAGTACATATAAATGGAAAGGTAGCATTGAGAGACATGTACGGTGTTCAGCACCACCGGATCTCAGCTCAGGTATTACATCCTGTTTTGAAAACTCCTCCTCAAAACATGAACCTGCAAGACTATGTAAGAGAACAAATGAACAGACAGGTCAGAAACAGAATGTCTTGAAGAAACAGCAGAAAAATTAAAGTTGTTTAGAAGAAAAAAAGACTAAGAGACACTGTATTGGTCTTCAAGAGATTAAATAAATTGCCTTCTGTTTGCACTTTGGGTATCCAAGCAGCAAGGAGAATGTGGCAATATAACAGAATCACATCAGGAAAAGCAGAAATATTTGTCCAGAAGTCAGCTTCATTAAGACAAATTGCCAGCTCCTAAAAGAGGCTTCCATCTGCATTGCCATTTCTCGCAAAATGAGAAGATCAAGCTACTGAGAATCCTGAAGAAGATGCAAACCTCAGAAGAGGCTCTCCGACTGCACGGACGGTTATGTGCTGGACCGAACTGCATCGCAACGCAAGGGATTTCCATCAGGAGGAAAGCCAAACCTTCCAGCCGACGGGAAACACCCGTTTGCTCTGGAAGCCCGTCCTGCTCCACCCAGCCTCGCCACCGGCCATATCAGCAAATTCCCTGGCACTCAGCAAAGCGGGAGATGGCCAGAGAAGGGCAAGATGAACTAGCGAGGGTGAAAACGCTCCATGATCTGAGGAAGCTGCCGCTTGGATTTAGGTGAAATAACGGGAGCAGCTGTTTCAAGGAGCAGCACCGATGAGTAAACATGAAAGCAAGGCCTTTTTGCATCATTTCATGTTAAATGTCTGCCTTAAGTTAAGGATGTAACCACTCAGGTTGAGCCGAAAACTATTTCCCAGCAGAGGAAATAGTTTTAGTCTCTGTATTTTTATAGTGCTCTCTATCATCCCACATTATTTTTCTGTTTAAAATTTTTTAAAAAATTCTTTTCTAAATCTAAACTGAAGTTCAGCATCAGCTTTGCAGCTTAAGTTTCTTTCTTTACAATGGAAAAAAATTCCTTATGTCAACGCTGTAAGCCAGTGTAATACATGTCTAGGATTCCATTTAAAAAACTGTGATTAAAAAAAAAAAGTTAAGCCCATTCCTCACGTTAGCAGCCCCAGATGTCTGTCGAGATGACTGCATCTTCAATCTATCAATTCCAGGTCCTATTTCTGCTTTTTGAGAAGCCAAGTTTCAACCACCACGGCAAGGGTATGGTCCCTTGGGGGCACAGCGGCTGTTCCACACCCACCTGACACGACGCAAGTCCCGAGTTAAGCCCGACGCACTCCATCCGCAGTGCTGCGAATCCTTCTAGGCAACAGCAGAAGCAAAGCTTGCAGGGAGAGGCAAGCACCTTTTATTAGACCCCAGCATTACCAATTCAGGACTACACACCCAGACGTCTACTGAAATTGCCGAGCTAGCAGTTTAAAAAGTGAGTTTTTCACCTCTTGCTTCTACCAAGAGCAGGGACGCAGCACTGCCAATTCCGTAAGCGTTTCTGATGAGCGGCTTTAGCCCAAGATCAGAGGCTGACTTTCCAGCTCACAGTTACCACCTTTCACTCATTTCCCCTGCCAGAAGAAGGTAGGGGGTTGTATTGGGTCAAGCTGCAGAATGCTGTGCTTCCTATCAGTACGTAGAAAGAGGTTGATAACCCACCAACGTTTTGGTGACTGCTGAGCAGTGCTGGCACAGCATCAAGGCTGGGTCTCCAACGTTCCCCCACCACCATCGCTGGAAGGGGGCAAGATCTTGGGAGGGGACGTAGCCAAGACACCTGACCCAAACCAACCAAAAGGATGTTCCATACCACATGACATCAGCGCAGATATAAAAACTAAGGGAAGAGGAAGGAGGGCATTCATTTTTTTTACGACGTTTCGTCTTCCGGAGCAACCACCACATGTACTGAAGCCCTGCTTCCCGGGAAGTGGCTGGACATCACTAATGGGAAGCAGAGAATAAAATCTTGTTTTCCTTTTGCTGCCCCACGCCGCTTTTGCTTTTTATTAAACTGCCTTTATCTTGACCCACGAGTTTTCTTTCTTTTCCATCTCATTCCCTCCCCAGCGTGGCCTGCTGAAGAGGGGAGCAATGGAGCAGCCAAGGTCAACCCACCCCAGAAGTGAACAAATACCAGCTACTGCGTAAGAAAGACACCGACCTGCCCGTTCTCCTTTCACCAGCGGAAATGCACAACTCCAAAAGAAGAGCAGCAGCAGGTAAAAGTGCCAGCAATGTGCCCAGAGAGCAGAGCCGAGACGCCTGGCAGCATCATTCAGAGCAGGCTCCTGCAAAGCGAAGGCACCGCCGGGTCGCAACGCGCTGCGGCCATCTCAGAGCTGCTGAGTTTTATAGTGCTCTTGGGGGAGCGGGGAGGAATAGGCCACTTCCATCAGTTCTTACCTCTATCTGCATTTCAAGAGCCAAATAAAAGACCACTGTCAGCAAAGTTGAAAGTTTTTCTTGCTCTGCAATGGATCCCAGCAACGCCTCTCTGTTTGCTTTAATTCTCTCACAGGTATGAGCCAGGGGTCCTTACTTTGAGAAGGAACTCGCAGTTGTGCTGCATAAAGGCATTGCAGCTCATGTACAACAAGGATGTCATGGGAAAAATGTCTTTTTTTTTTCTTTTTATGTTGCACAAGCTCTAAAACTGTAAAACCAGCACCCTGTAAGTCAAGCCCTAGTTTTATGGAGTTAAGAAAAATAGTTTATAAACCCAATAAAGCAGTTCTTGGGAGTAAAGTAAATCAGTGCATCAGAGCAAGACCTTGTACTGCACTGAACTGGAACCCAAGAAACGGGGACAGGGCATCAGTAGCAGCTTTAGAGAGAGGGGAGGATACTGCATCTTTAAACCTAATTATACATCTCATGCCCCCGGCACAACCAATACATTTTTTCCTTGGTGCAAACTAGAGTATTAGTCCCAGGAACAGTAACTCCAAGACTGAGAAAAATTAAATTAATGCAGTCAAGAGTTATTGCCAAAATGATCTCCATTCTCACTTTCTCCTCTCACAACAAATTATTAAATATTGTGAAGCATTTTGTGCCATTCTTCAAGCAAATACATCCAAAGCATTTCTTCTCACTTGCAAAAGAAATCCCGGTTCAAAGGTACATTCTGACACTTGGGGTTTCCTGGGGAGAGCTGCTGCTCAGCGAGGAGGTGGGTGGGCTTTTGTCCAGCCACTGAATGATGGTAGGCAAGGTTTTAGAAGACCTTTCATCACCTGCGTGACTAGAGTACGTGACTTCTAGGTGCAATTCATTCCTCAGGCATCTAAAATTGCGCTTGTGAGGATTTGTACCCAAGAAATTACTAGCCTAAAAATACATGACTATGAAAGAGCTGAAAAAAAAAAATCAGCCCCCGGTATTTGCAATAAAATAAGTTTCAGAAGCTTTCAGTCACAAAAAAAAAGCTCTCAGGAAAAAAAAAAGGCATCCTGAAAGCCCCAATTCACTTGTTTTGCTCTTTTTCGAGAATTTAAGAATGAAGTTATGATATTGAAAACACAGCTTTGCACACAACATGAAATAGTATTTCCCACTTACAGAAAAAAAGATTGATTCAAGACCACGGCACGCACTCAGCAGGTGCTCCCAGAAAACTTCCTAACACATTGCCATTGTCGGGCACGTGCGTGCAATTCGCCTTCGCCTCGATGGGACACCTCCGTTGCTTAAAGCAGACCAGAGCTAGAATGCTAGATTTCAGAACACTGTTGCCATTCTCCAAGATAGATATTTCTCTGTATATTTAACAGAAAGTTTGTGCCGTATAAGCACCTTCTGCTGTATACTAGCGTGTCCTGAAGCCTAATGAACCCACCCCAGTCGGCGCATCCAGAAAGATGAAGGTCTCTGAAGGGTTCACACCACGCCGAGTATCGTTCTGCTGGGAGATACGCACAAGGATTATGTTTCTGGCTTCAGCACATGGGGCCAGATATTGTATAACAGCTATTAAAACCCCCCAGTGTTGCTGTCCTCCTAACTGACTGCAGTCTCGTACCCCTTTTTCCTGCTTAGTGGAGTGACTTCCACCTGTGGGCTCAACATGACCGAAGTCACCATTAGTACCCTTATACATCGTAATAACCATCTATGTTTTTACATAAAAACGGTCCAAAAGGGTCTTAAATTGCTGTACAAGCTCTGTAAGGTCCAGAAATTATTTACACAAAACTAACAGCACACGGTGTTTCTCTATGCCACCCAGACGAATTCAAAGTCCAGAGTCGGAAACACGTGCTGGAGCACGGAGAGCTTCCAGAGAACGCAACTGCAGCTAGGACTCCAGCACACTTGGCACTATGCAAACACGTAACGATAGAAACCATGGTCTGAAGGTCTGAAGAGTCTCCAACGCAGATGGAAAACAAGTGAGGCACAAAGAGCTGAAGCAATTCAGTCAAGGTTGTAGAAAACACCCAGTTAATTCTACAGGCCCCAAGGTCGAGTTCAGTACATCAACTTAAAGGGCAGTCAATCCTTTCAAAAACAAAGTGACACACCAATTCAGAGATTAATTAACAGCTTTTTAGCTTGAAAAAAATCCCCTAGCTAGAGAAAACCTCCCTACAGATGTCACAGTCTTTATACAGATGTTTTGTACCAAACCCATCACTGGTATAATCCCACGCAAGTAATCGCAGAGTCTGGAGTAGCACCAGGAATACAGGCGTGCCCAGCCAGTGGACACCACAAACCCAGCCAATCAGCTGGTATATACTGCAGAACCCCTCGGGTCCCTGGAGAACACATCATTCACATCCCAAAGCATTTAACAGACGTTATTAAACATGGTGAACCACTGGACGGATAATACAAACATGGTCACATGTTTGATGTGCATCACAACATCAGCTAACGCTTGGTAAACGCTGTCAACCTCATGGGAATTCTCACCGTGTTCGTGAGCCATCGGATTCACCAGCAGAGCACGACTGCTTCAGAAAACACAGGTTTTCGAGACCAACTGGTGCAAGTTTTGGGGAAACTGAGAAGAGAAACATCAGGAAAGAAAGATCCTGACCTCAGAAGGTCAGCAGGACTTCTACCAGGGCGGCCCAGATCCCATCACCGCAAAACCACCGCTGGTATCTTCACACCAGAAAGAACCCTGAAGTTCACAACAGCAGAGAAGAGTTTCTTCAAAACCTTTATAAACACAGTGTTTTCCCATCAGAGAGAACTGGGCTGTATCTTATGTTAAATAAGCAGAATAACCATATCTCTTGATTCATATTTTTCTTTGTTGTTTAGATCCCAATACTTCTTTTCCTCATATACTTTAATTCAAGTTTTCCCCCGCCTTTCTAAGGAGCATAACCCAAAACAACCTAACAAATTATAAACTGAAGTGATGAAAATACTGAGTAATTATGTCACAAGGAAAACAAATGAATGTTGAAATTACTTCTCCACGCACTGAGGGAGAGTCCCCAGGGGAAATCAGCATATGATGCCCAACTTTAACCCATCTTCAACTTCTGCAGCGCCTTCTTTCCTGTGTAATCTCTGGTATGATGTTCAGGAAAAAGACCATAGAGGCACTTAAGTATGCTATGAAACTCAAAACATGACAGTACTTTAAATTTTAATAAAGGAACGCTTTTTATTTAGTGTTAAATCATTGGCTTGATAGAAAATTTGAAATCCCCTATTACTAAACTCTCGGTAGCCAGTTTCCCAAAAGGATGTTGTGTGATCAGAGATTCTCCTAGAAAGACTCAACTGCAGGAGCAGGACATTAGTTGGAAGCCCATCGAGGTTACAGATCTCATTTACATTACGGCGGTATTCCAGGCTTAGGCAACCGTAGAAATAAGAGTGAAAGATCATTCTCGTGCTGAACCTACAAAGTATGTCAAAAAAAAGCCCACTGAGCAGCTAGGAAAGGAAAGCAAGGACTACAACCCATGCAGACCACTGGTATATACAATTAATATGAAGCTGACTTTGCCACACTCATTCCAAGAAATGTTCTCAAAGCACGCCTAATTTCTTCAGGCTCTTATTCAGTACAACAGGTTTTTAGTTATACATTTGAGCTTCAGTAAGGAAAGGTATAGAATGGCTTCCGTATTTCATCAAATTGAGAACAAAAGCTGTTGTAACGGGTTCCGACAGCTGTAACAGATACACGTGGGATGTGTAACCCCAGGTATGCAACCAAGAACCTTTGCAGGTCACCTGGCACAGGCACACTGCTGCTCCGTACGCTTGGTCCGGAGCACCCCCAGCAGCCTCCTACAAGCTGTAGGCTGGCGGGGGTTATTGCAGCCGCTCCGGAAGGGCACCCATCTCTGGAGCAGAGCAGAGCAGCTCTTCAATAGCACATTAACGCTTGTTTGGGAGAGGAAGTGAAGGAAAATACCACATCCGTGGAAATTTAATTAGAAAGAATGCACACGTGGTTTAGGAACAGAGCGAGACGGAGACAACGTTTCAAGAGAAATGCTATGCAAACAACTTCCCCTTCGGTATATACCACCACTCCCATCTTGGAGGGACCGAGTTCAGAGACATAACGGGGCCAAGCTTGTTAGGTGCTGGATAGAGCCCTTCCACAGGAGAGCGTTCAAGACGGGAGCCTAATCCAAGTCAGCTCCAAAGCCTTTGAAGTGGGAACGCAGTTTATAGTCCTCTGGTAACTCCTTCCTTGATATGCTGGAGCAAAGTCCTTTTTTAACTCTTTTAATGGAAAACGGCCACCATTAGGAGACTGAGGACTGCACCAATTCTGCCCGACGGCAGTCGTTATTAGCCTCGGGAGGGAGTTAAGGTAATTTAGAGAGATGCGTGTTCTTTTGATCAAGCTACATTTATTTAGAGTTATTTTTATTTAGAGCTAAGTACACAAGAAGCTGTGAAAGGAAGAAAGTCTTGCCTTGAACCTGCAGCAGAGACAGAAAAATGATTTCATTGTTGTCACAGCTCTTGCCAGTAATACAGAAAAATGTATCAAGCTGGCACCACTTATTTTTTTCCTCAAAAAAGAATTTCCTGGGCAGTGCAACTAAAAAACCCTGGCAGTAACAACAACACAACAAATGAGATAATTTACACACCTGTCTGGTTCCCTCACAACTCTCCTCTTAAAAAAATCCATCTTAATTACTTCACAAATACTTCACCATCAACTTTTTTTTCCCCCATAAGAAAAAATTCTATCCAGTAATTAAAGTCAAATATGCAACAAGAATCATAGAATCGTCTATAAGAAAAAATTCTATCCAGTAATTAGTCAAATATGCAACAAGAATCATAGAATCGTCTAGGTCTCTGACCCATCAGGGGCCTGAAGATGCAAGTGACACTGTCAGTCCCTGAACCGTTTCCAAAACACGCCCCAGGAGCCTGAGCATCTCTGCGCGGCAGGATGAAGCCATACACACCTGCATTCCCCAAACTATTTTTTGTTTTCCCCTGTTGTTAGTGAAACTACCTGACAGAGGGTTTCTTCAAATTTATTCAGTAAATCGAACCACTATCCACCCAACGCTTCCCTACCAACACCCCCCGGGTACCAGCTAGGTCTCTAGTCCACACCACCAGCCCCATCCCTGCTGTGACCGGTTAACACGGCGTTGAACAAGGCTCTTCACTTCTGTGTCTCACCATCTTCATCCTTTGCGTCCCTCCCTAAACTGTAAGGACTTCAAAGACTCTTCTTCCGTAGTCCGGGCTAATGGAAATGGTCCCAGAAGTCTGCTGTGGTTCGTAGGAGCCACGATACAAAACACTCCTGGGATTTTTGCCATTTCCCAAATGTAAGCCAGCAAAGCTCTCGATTTGAAATAGGAAGGAATCCAACCAAGCCTCAACTACAAACTTCTCTGTGGTGGTGGACACAATTCTCTGAAATATTTTCGGTAAGTGAACAATGACAAACAAACAATAAATAAGAATCTGTTATAAAAGCCAGGAAATGTGAGGATATCCTAAAGTTTCCATCACCAGTAGCTGTGTATCTAAACAGCCTGCGTATGGGACAGCATTTTTTGAGGACTCTGGCATCACATGGCAATTTCTGAAGCACGGGTCTGCTTTCGATACAGGCAGTATTTCCCCATAGCATCCTTCTTTCAGGATAGATATCAACATTATTTCCCTCAGTTCCCGTGTGCCAGCTCGGACCTCTCCCTGGAACTGAACTGCATATAGGAGTTGCAATTGCTTCCTTCCTTTGCTTCAGCATCAGTTCTGCCAGCGAGGGAAGATGGTTCAGGAACAGAAAGCAGAGTTTTGGTGGCGAGGACTACACCAGATCTCAGTTACAGCCAGGTGTAACCAACAGGGATGGAAAAGAGAGGGCAGAAAACAAAGCTGGGATAGAAAAAGAGCAAATACAAGCACGCCACGGGGCCTCGGAGGCTCTGGCGAGGTTTCCAGCTGCACTGTGGCCACACCAACACACGCGTGGCATCTCCGTGGAGGCTGCTGGCTAAGCACAGGGGTGATGGTGAGCAGAACGCAGGTTCAAAGCAGCAGTGGCTTCTCCACCATGCACCTGCAGCCCTGATGCCTTAATGGAAATACAGTCCTCTGCTCCCAGCTAGTACGCTCCCTCACCTTGTTCCCACTCACGTCAGCTCACGGAGTCTGTAGTTTCCCAAATACCTTCTCCACTGGCTCTTTTGTCATTCAACAGCTATTCAGGGGCAACAAGTGATCCAGTCATGCTAAACTGCCTACATATCCCTAGATACGATCAGACCAAGGAGACACAATTTAAAGTCCCGCAAAGATAAAGTGATGTTTCCACTCATCTGAGACAGCCTCTAACACGCAGCAGTAGGTGCCCACTTCTATCCTACCTTTGACTGAAGGCTCACAGACTAATTCAAGGCCTGTCCAAGCAGCTCGCCATCCCCCTCCCACCCATCAAGCCTTGTACTTTGACCTTCGGGCAGTGACTATGTTGCTTTACATGTTTGTGTAGCGCCTGCTCTGGTAGGGATCTTATGTACAACCAAAGCAGCCGGGGAAGTCAGAGCTGGACCTTAAGGCACCGGCTACGCTGCTAAAGCCATAAATCCCAAAATCTCTTGGAGGCTGATTTCCAGCCCATACGCTTCCTGAGCGGGGGCTAGGACTGAAACACAGAGCTACAGGGAACAGCTCAATGCAGGGGCAGCACAAGCAAAAGAAAAAAAAAAAAAAGCTAAAGCTAGAAAAGCTAACTGCTTTCCAAAAGCAAGGGAGTTCAACCCTTCTTGTTGAAGGAGTTTGCAGCCAGCAGGACAAAACTGCCCTGTTGTGGTGGCTGATACCTCACCTCTCCTCTGCATTTTATACGCATCTAGAAAAAACCCAATCTTCTTCCAAAGCCCTTTGAGCACCTATTACAGTTTCTCTTTCCTTCCCGTTTTATGGAGTCCAAGCTTTGGGATATTCCTTGAACTTCTTTCTCTGGAGAAGCAAGAGACTTAAGGAATGGCAAGTCAGATTTTGGCTAGCAGAAATCATCAGAGATCCAACTAAAATTAGGTTTCTGGATGGTCTCGGTATCTGGAGACACACAGGGCAGCGCAGAAGGCAACCTCAGGGTTGTAATACCAGGGTATATTCCAACACCTCAAACCAAAATGCCCTGTAAACTTTAATTCAGCCTGGCAGCAAACGGTGGAGGAGGAGACCAGGAGCCATACTTTATATCTAAGAACTGAAATAAAAGTTAGATTAAGAGACCAAAACTAACCCATAGTCCAGTCCTTTAGGAAAGGTGGGCCTGTTGAATCAGGCCTCAAGCAATTTGCCCAAGGATAAACAATAAATCAATGTAATTAGATTGTTTCCAACCTAAGTAAATTATTTGCAGTTTTCATGTCGAGTTAAATGTTCTCGAGCTATCCAACTGTATCCACATCGGCATTATTTTATAAACGTTCCTTTTCTGAAGGAAATGTAAACATACATATACAAAAACATCAAGGCTACAGACCAAAGCACTCAAAACTTAGGAAATGCCAGAATTAAGTTTGCATGGGCAAAAGAAAATATTTTTCTCTTAATTTCATTCCCAGAAATGGTGAAACCATTTTTTGTTGAAGCTTTCCAAACAATTCATCTGAGGCAGACATTCAGCATGGAAAGTTTCAGCCCAAACAGTTAAAATTTGGCAAAGTTGTACACCACTGAAAACAGGGTCTTATAATGGGAAATGTGAGGCAAGCTTAATTACAGGCAGCACTACCAGCAGCACTTATGATATATTTAAGACTAAAATTTCATACTGGCTTTGCTAGGTCTGTTTTTCTAGGAATACTTTGCAGAATTATTTGAACCTTCTTATATACATTTAAATTTCAGACTGTGTTTGTAAGTCTGGGGTCTTTGACAAACTTGGCCAAAACTACACCATAGCTATGTGCATTAGCCATCAGAAATGCAAGTCCTTACTTTAAAATGAAAAAAAAAAAAAAATAATAATCTCACTTGTATGATACGAACTAGAAGCCACCACACATTTTCAAAGGATCTCAATACTCAGAAAAGTTTCAAGTTTCCACAAGTTTTAACATGGACTTTTATTTGGTTTCCATGTTTCAATCAACTCTAGAGCTGGTCAAAAGGCGATGGGGGGTTTTTTTGTGAGAAGTTGGTTTCAAGATAAAAGCAAATTATTAATACAGAATTTTCAGCAGATCTGCTGAAATGGGCAGATCTGCTTGGTAATCAATACCTGGAATTTCAAAAGGAAAGGAACTAAGTTCAAAACAGACTTAGATATCCTGGAGCCTAAGGAGCCGGCTGGCATCGTCACAGTACGCTGAATTCTCACTGTCCCAGCCCTCTCCACGGGCTCCTGCAGCACGCATTCTGCATTCTGCTCCCATTCTCGATGGAATCCACAAACTTCAGTGTTATTGTGCAACACTTGGTTAATTCTCTACCAGGTAATAAATCAAATCTTCAGCATTTGTATGGTTATAAATTAGCATGTACCTATATTAAAGAATTCTTAAGGTCCAAACACACAGTCAGGATTACAAAGAAACGTTAAGGACAGAACAGACCTCACAATACTCTCGTTTTGGTTTGAGGTTGGTTTGGCAGGGGAGGAGGCTGGAGGGGGCAGCAGCATGGTTATATGCAACTGGCTTCCCATCTGATGCTGAAGTGCTCACCACAGTTGGTGACTTAAGAGTTCCACGGTTTTCTTTCTGTATGGAAAACAACCCCCAAGTACAAACTCAGTAGGGGATGTTTCCTTTACAACCTGAAGAAAGTGGTGATACACTTCTCACCCCATTTCTACTGACTACCAGTTCAAAGAATGAGTTACAGGAACTCAACACCTGAATTTGGTAGCAAGGGGACCGAAGCAAAATTTTGCAAGAGCATGGGATGAATTTCTGTGCTCTCAATATTAAATTCTGATTTATTAAATTCCTAAAAAGAATGAAAATACATGTATTCTATAAATGACAAGTTATGTTTTGTTCTACTAGCAATCAAAACACATTTATCAAGAGAGAGAATGAGCCTTTGCCATAGCCTTGCCCCAAGATGCTTGAGATCTGCTTCCAGTTCTCTCGCTGACTACAAACTTTCTGTTTAGCTTTGGCTAATTCATTTACCTCTTCCAGGCCTCAGCTTCCTATTTTCCAGGCGTCAATACCACCGCCTCCGTTCTCCTGTTCTTTTCCAGTTAGACAGTAGGCTCTTCCAGGCAAGCACCATTTCATCCTGCATGTTGTACGCTACCACCTGCACAACAGCAGCGCATCCTGGGGGGATTTCAAGGCACGACTAGAGCAAAAATAAACCCCAGCTCTCTATGCTATCACTTGATTAAATGTCATTCTTTCCAGCAAAATTTACACCCTCGTTCGTTTTAATTAAGCATTCATATTTTATTTGGTGTTTCTTCAATTTGCCTCTTTTGAAGCAAACCCCCCCAAAACTGCATCTAATATTCTACTCAGCTAAATGTCCAGCGACTGCTTTATTCACTTCAGTAATATAGTGACATAAAGGAATCCTGTGAGGCAAGGCATCTGTGGCAGGAGAAATACAGGTGACCTGTAAAGTACTTCTCCAACTTTATCCTAAAGACTTCGTATTTGTAACTTCTAAGTCTCGGAGGTTTGTTCCATGGTGACCTGGCCAATTACACTACATGGCAACGAACATCCTTAGGGGCTCACAGTGCCACAGTGGCTTCTTGAGTGAGCGTACTTGCACAAAATTTCCTACATTGATCTTGCAGCACCAATGGAGGTGATGGAATTAAGCTGGGAAACAACTACCAGTTGTAAAAAGGCTAAGGTTGCCCTCATCAGCTAAGCACCAGTTTTGTATTTTTAAAACCAGTTAACTGAAGTTTAGCTTTGTGTGCAACATCATCCTTATGAAAACAAGTGTGGAAGAACTTTATTTATAACAGCAAATTTCACATTGTGGCTGCCTAAACCAGAGAGAGACACGGTCATTAGAAGCATCTCCTGCAGCTTACAATTCTACCTTAAAAACTCATTTCAGACTCGTACTTGACATTGAGGGGCTCAGCTTCAGCAGCTGAAGGGCAGCACGCTGCTCTTCAGAATAGAGAGTCCCCTCCATTTTGTATGAAACATTACAGAATACGTCTGTATTTCTTTGTCTGTTTGCATCACCATGGGCCAGTATTACAGAAAGGCAAGGAATTGCTGGCAGAAAAGCTGAGCCTTCAGAGCCGGTCTGATACACTGGTATACCGACAAGAGCTACATCCAAATCTCGGCTCAGGGTATTTCATTTCATCTCTAATGCAAATATGTTAACCAAGTTCCTCTTGCTACTTTTCCAGCTTGCATATTTATATATAACGATCAACACATACGGATCTTTCCTTGGTTGACGCATATATCCATTACCATCTCTCCTAAAGATCTGTGCTATTAATCCAGCTAATCTTATTTTTACTGCAGAACCCCAGCACATCTTTTGCTCAAGGCGTTGCTCTGAAAATTCAAACAGTGATCATTTCTCTCTACCTGTATCCCAGGAAAGGTTTCTAAAGGAATGAGACTCAACTCGGTTTTGACATGACTACCTCTGAGGAAGCTCCTAAGCAGGAGAGCTTCCACAGCCTGGTCACAGAACACCACAGCACTTGTGAAATCATCCTACCTGGGGGGACTTTCACCAATGGTCTTCGAAATGACCTAGCAGTAGTTCTATACTGACTCCACACTCTGCCTGATGCGAATGCCTTCACCCTCAAAACCAGACTCGTGGTGCAGTTTTGCCTCCGTATCGCCTGTGCTCCCTTTGAGCTCAGGTTCAAATTGGGGTCTTGGGTATTAAAGAATTGGAGATTTTTTTTTTTTTTTTTTTTTTTTTGTCCGGGGATACAGGGTATTCTGTGGCACTGGGCAGTTCAGGAAAGGGTTAAGCTATCTTACCCCCATAGGCCTAGTCCTCTTTATCAGTGTTAGTACTATGGCACCTCCAATTCTGCTCCCATCCAGTGCTGGAAGGCTCAGGGGGAATGAAGGACAGGGAAAAGATGTTTGAGCAGTTTTAGACATGCAAGAACTACAGCACCCAATTTTGTCCAGACGTTCAGAGGGATCTGATATTATTCAACTCAGAGGAGGCATTTTTATAGTACTCATCCTAGATATTTGGTGTGTAAAAATACACAGATTTCTTTAGACTTCTCATGGTGGTGGAACAACACCTTTACCCAAGCCAATAAATCAGACCTCTTCCTGCACGGTGTTTTAATGAAAATGCCGGGTTTTTCTTGCAGCCACATTATAATGTAAGATGCAACATCACAGAACAGGTGAGGGTTTGTGGAGCAATAGAATGGCAGGCTGTAAACTTTACTGTAACCCTGAACTACAAAAAATACACCAGCAGGCCATCAAGAGGAAACCAGACTAACATCTGGATGATCAGGTCACAGCAGAAACTGTCAAAGCTGCATTTTTCCATAAGGAACATCGAGGCTGCCTGCCAGGGCTGGGAGACGTATGGGGTACTGTAGCGCTGGCTGTGCCTGGGGGGAGAAGCCCGGGCTCCGTCGCAGCCTTCACCCTCCCATCACCGAACCGGGGGCTCGCGCTGCAGCACGGCTTCAGGGGAACTCTGTAAATGGTGAGCAATTTGGGAATGCTAACCCAAAACTCACATCTGCCAGCAATTACGCTCACTCGCTGAAGCACAAAAGAATTCTGCTTGTTTGTGTTGAGCTATAAATGCAACATGGCATTGGCTTTCAAATACAGAGATAAGCCTGTCATTACCTAAGCTGAACACTGTACACGATCAAAAAAGACTGGCGTGCCAGCAATTATGTTCTTATTTCCAAACTTTCATCTGGTTACATATAAATCAGCATTGTTCGCTATCTCTTAAGATGAATTACCACAGTAAAAAAGATCCACTCTCAAAAACTAATATGTTTTCTCATGACCATATTCTTACAGCTGGGAATTCCCCTGAGCCTAACAGGCAGAGTCCCCAGGTTGAAAGCAATCACCTGCTGAAGGACAAAGAGAGAGTGGGCTAATTATGTCAGAAAATAAATACATCAACACTGCCATCAGCTTTAGTGGGACAGCATTTCATGGAAGACTCTTAATACCTTGTGACACTGAAGAAAGCTGGGGTAGCTGCCACATTCATCTGTACTGTAAGCTACAGAGATGTGTGCTATTAACATGCAATACGTATCGTTAACGTGCTACTGCTCATGAAGAACACGCCAACCAGCTCTCTAGTATTTACCCAATATGTTTTGTGGCCTCTGTGGTCAGGTCCTCTACCCCTGAACTAGTTCACGGAGACTGGAGCGACCTCGAAAAAGCTGTTATTCAAGATACTAGCTGACACACTCTCAACTGCGATATGTATTTGGCCTCTGCTCTCCAGGGGTATTGCCTAAAGCTCAGAAGTCAAGAGACGCTTCCAGAGTCAGGATCATTCCGGAGGCTGTCAAGGCTGGGTAACACCAGGAAACCCAACCTCCACACCAGCCCGAGCAGCAGTGCTGGCCAGAAATTCCAGCCAGTATGCCACAGCCACAGAGCTGGTGGTTACAGAAGAGCTTTTAAATGGTTTCAAGAGACATGGAAAATGCCACATTTAGGGGACTGTAGATTCCTTACGCAAATATTTTTCATATGTCCTCCCACACTGGCAGGCATTTGATTTTAGGTTTGTTTTCTTCGGGAAACAAGGTTTAAGCAACCACAAAGTCTGTTTGCTCCACCCAACAACCTGTGTCATTCATTACTGCATCTCTATCGAATTCATTGGAAACTGGTTGTCCTGCAAAAGTCATGAAAACACACGGCCAGATAGAAGAGAGATTATTTCATGACTGAGAGGGATGAACTCACACTGCAGCCTTTAAGACATACTGCGTGCAGTTCACTCTTACATACCAGAGATCCCAGCTATTGGAAACAAATCCCTAAGAACCTGGTTTTGCCAGCTCTGCCACAACCTGCACTAACGACAAGAGCAGGACAGGCTGCCTCATCTTTTGCACTCTCCTTCCCCTTATGGAAAGCAGCCGGCTGTTTTGTAGCAGCAGACTGGTGCAAACAGTAGAACATAATACCCTAAAGTAATGGCAGAAGACAGCATTAAAAGAACACAACCTCCAACTTCGGATTACATTTTTGCATCCAAACAGGGTAGCACAAGGTAGCTCACTGCAGGGGGGTTGGGCTAGAGGACCTCTAGAGGTCCCTTCCAGCCCAAAACATTCTATGATTCTGTATGATCCTATTATTAAAGATTCCTTAGCCGGAAGACTGTTTTCCCCAGTGAGGGTCATTAGCAAATAAAGTATTTGCCTTATGAGCCCCTGCAGCTCACCGGGAAGCATCCCACACTGGTAACAGAGGGAGAGAATGAACTATCCTTGCTCCTTCCCCCTCCTTGCGGCAGACCAGGAAGGACTGAACCATAAACAGGATCCACAGCAGCGCTTGGAGTTGGTCTGTGACAACAGAGCGAATTAGAAGCACATGTGCTAAGGGAGAAGCGTAATGTAACTGGCATGCTCGAGATGCGAGTAAAGCAAGGCACTGGCTGGGAGGCTGAATTACAAAGGTGTCAAATTCGTAGAAGGGATGAAGGCAACAAAGCAGAAGTAGTTGGCAAGATGGGGAAAAGAACCATTACATCAGAAAAGATTTGAAAAACCAGCAGGTTTTGTTGACACCCCAGAAGCCACTTGGACTAAATAAAGAAGAAAAAAAAAAAAAAAAAAAAAAATGAAGATGTGGGAGTTGAGAGTGGCTGAAACACCTCAAGCCCAGACAGGGCACTGTTCGATACAGAAAGCACGTCAGCAAAGGCAAGCAGCAAAAAGGCCTTATGTCTGCTTATCCAGAGAGCGTTATGGGCTTCCTTCTTGAGAACAAGCCAAACGCAGGCAGCAATAAAGAACTTTGTGAACATACAAACATCAGAGAACAGGGTAGACACAAAGGGCTCCCCCACATGGCCATCAGGACAAGGAAAGAGCGCCTGGTACAAAGTAAGATGGAAAAGCATTTCTGAGAGGAAACAGAAATTCTAAGGGAAGGCATGTGCCATTTCTTTAACACAGGATCTCTGTTAGGTCTATTCAGGCAGATGCTATTACCCATAAATTGGGTAATGACACTAAATTTGCATACAATACTACTAATTTGCTATCAGCAAGTGTAAGATAACACAGCCTTATAACCGTCATTGCATATCAAGAACAGTAATTTCTGGTGTTACACATGCTTAAGCAGATGTAATCAGAAAGAATTTACAGTCTAAGACCCAACCTAAAAAAATTGTACGCACATAAAAACTTACATCCCCAAATTTATTAGGACTACACGCAGCATATAAATATTTTATTTTTTTTTTTTTTTTTTGGTAAGAGGGACAAGAGGTTTACATGCTTACAAAGACCTGAGTTGCAAGCTTTGCACTCCAAGGAGACAGAAGAAAAAAAAAAAAAAAAAAACCCAACCCCTAAACATGTTCAATCCTGTCACATCTCTCTCCCACTCACTCCGTCACACCTCTCTTCCTCAACTGCTGGCCTTCAACTATTTCTTCCCTAAAATCATACCACCTTTTCAATGAAAAATCCAAGGCATCAGCAACTCTGAACTTTCAGACACATCTGAAAACGGGAAAGTATTTTGATGACTTTGAAGTTTATTGATTTAGATCGTGCTTCTCCTCCAGCTGGAGCCATATTCGTAGGGATGGAGCTCATAACTTCACTTCCTCATTCAATGCCCCACAAAAGCTGTTTATTGCCTCACAGTTTTCTGCTATGAACATTATCTTTTTACTTACAGCACGAGCTACAGGAGATATTTGTGTTTCTTCCTGCCAGAAAACACCATTTTGACACATCCTTAAACTCATAATACACAACAGCGCTACATGTCGGTCACTTTTCTCCTACTGCATGTCGAGCTCCTGCTGTTTATTAATGTCATGCTGTAACACTCTTATCATAAAATCACCTCGTTGTTAAATTACTTCCCCAAGCACTTTATTGGTCTTCAGCTGGAACTATCACCACTGAAGTCCGCTCCCCCAGGAACACCGGTTTCTCACCCCAGTTAGGCCAGAGAGGCAAATCATTTTACCATTATGGCGTGACACCAGCTCCCAGCCTGACAGCTCCTCACTACCCTGAGCCAGTTTCAAAAGCACTGGGAGATAAATAAACTTGCTTTCAGAAATTCAGACCTAGACGAGAAGCCACTCTGCAGAACTATCATAATGGTAACATCCCAAGAGCTAGAAGAGTAAAACATGCACAAATAAGACTAGCCAGACTCTTTATTAATTATTTCCATGTATGATCAAATAGAAAGAATTAGAGCCCATTAGCACCTGAACATTTTTTTCTCCAAAATCAAGAGATAGATAAAATTGGGGAGAAGGGGGTGTTAGGAAAGCAGAAGCAGCAAGCAAATTAACGGGAGAAAACTCAGAATTTTGTTTCTTTTTCATAGTATTTCACTGCAAAACAAATGTAGACAAACACTTCCACGCGCACTTTTTTTTTTTTTTTAAGTAAATGTTGTAGGAAGCTGCCTCCCAACATGGTCAGCTTTCCATCTGGACCTTCAAGTCCTGGTAACAGCCATGGAAACCACTCTGTTGCCACCTCCTTCAGCAGCCTATCTCACACAGATGACGAACTGGAGAGCCACTCCTGGGACATGGAAATCATAATCCCTACCCAAAATCGGTCTTAGGAAGCATCTGTGTTTCCCATAAATAAGCTCCCATAGGCTAACTCACAAAGAACCAAGAATCTGGAAAAAAAGCCCAACAAATCAAAGCCCAAAACATGTAGAAACACCTCCTCACCTGCGACAGGACTGCTTACTTCCACACGAGAACAAAATTCAGCCCATACATCATTGCAAGGTCTGGCTTGAGTCAGTAACCTGACCATAACCAGAGAACAGTCTTCACACAATTGTTTCTAAACATTTAATCAATGTTTCCTTCCACTGAAGCAAGGCGTTTTTTCTGTACACTCAAATGCCCTTGACTCAGGGCTTCACCTGGTACTCCAGCACGTGGAGGGAGGGATCACTGGAGTCACCTGCCCCAGGCAACCACACAGACAGTTACCCAGTGCAAGAAGGTGCCCAGAAAAGCCACTGTACCACACAGCACTTCAGCTCTGTAATAAACTTCCTATTAGGAGCCACAGAAAATATTCTTGTGGCACAGGATATGAGCAGACTATCAGCATGCCAGCTTTTTGGAGGACTCTATTCCCCATCTGACAGTTGTTAATACAAAACAGAAATACCAACATCTGCCACCACACAACGTTCCCAGCGCTGATGATGGGTATGCACATGGCAGAGACACACAAAGCCGTTCACTGATGCTGATAAACGAGATCTTACCTTTCTAGTGCTTGAATGTATCACTCGGAGGTAATCTCAGAAATCCTGCGGGGCTTGTTTACACTGTCAAAAAAAAAAAAAGAAAGGGTCAAGAAGGAAAAGAATAGATCAAAAGACAAAGCTGCTTGTTCACGAGTAAAAATAGGAATGATTTCTAACTTAATACTCATGTCCTCCAAAGCAAAGTAACGGTCCTGATTAGTCTCCCATTAATTAAGTAAAACTTAGCCCTGTGAACCGAGCAGAGCACCGCGGTACCCCCCAAGCCTACAGCATCAGGGACAAGCCCCTTCCTCCACACAGCCGTGCCGCCTGGGCCCAGGGCCACTTGCCCTGAGGAGAGCGGTTTGCATAGGGCAGAGGCTGGACTTGGGGGTGGTTACAGACAGGATTCAGGTGCAAGATAATTATGTACTGCAACAAGCATTCGTACCAACACTGAGGTTGGATGTGCTACAACTTCTCAAAGTCAACAAGAGGACCCTAATTTAAGTCTTACAATATCTCATCCTTGATGAACAACTCCAATACAATCAAAAAATGGAAAGATCTTCTAGAACAGCCTCAAGTCCAGGTAACTCAGTCCTCCAATCAGAGGCTTTATTTTAAATGGCTTCAGTCTCTGAAGATGGCACAGGAGACACTGCCACGCTCAGCAACCTGTTGGCAATCTTAGCCAAGTCCTTGGTTTGCACCCTCTGGATACTTTCAGGGTGTATGGGGGGACACTGGCTTACCTTTCCTGAGACTCTGGGACTGTGGTAGGGAGCCTGCCCCCAGGAATCAGGACAGCTGACCCCAACTGACCCCAGGGGTATCCCACACCATATGGCATCATGCTCAGCGTATAGAGCTCGGGGAAAAAGGAGGAAGGGGGGGGACGTACAGGGTGATGGCGTTTGTCTGCCCAGGTCACCGTTAGGCGTGATGGAGCCCTGCTGTCCTGGGGAGGGCTGAGCCTGCCGGTGGGAAGGAGGGAATGAATTCCTTGGTTTGCTTTGCTTGCACGCATGGCTTTTGCTTTCCCTATCAAACTGCCTTTATCTCAACCCAGGAGTTTTCTCAGGTTTACTCTTCCAATTCTCTCCCCCATCCCACCGGGGCACAGTGAGTGAGCGGCAGGGGGGGGCGCTGGGGTTAAACCACAGCAAAGAGAAATCTGACAATGGCTCCAAGGACTTCGGTACTACTGACAGCGCACGTGCTGAATTTTATATTGACATTGCTTGCTCTAGCTGGCTTAACATATACTCTTACACTTGTAGAGCAGTCCTTATGGGCCCATTATTCTGCTGCTCCAAAAAGCACCTGAACTCACAACATCTGCATTTTTACAGATCTCTGAAGAAACCTTTTTAAGTTCAACTGCTTTGTACAAGCCAACCTTGAAAGGCTAAACCACAGGTGAAGCTTCAACAACAAAAAAACCACCCCACAAACCAACAAGCGAAAAAACTCTTGGCACAAAATAAGTCACATGAAATCAAAGTTTAAGTCTGAAAAATACCTAGTCTAGTACACCTACTTTAAAAACCAATTTGGACCGATTCTCCTTAATGCCTCATCCCAGCCAGTGTTATCAGAAGCATCATTTTCACGCCTTCCTTATTAGAAATTATTGCACAGGCTATAAACAATGCCTTCAAGTGTATGTGAATTATATGTAAGAATAGGTATAAAGTAATGGGAATTATTAATTTGCGACTGCATTGCAATAACAAGATAATTCAGTACCTTTCCATAGCTCTGCGGAGGTGGAGCGCATATTCGCGGCTGCTGTACGCCCTCCTTTGAGCCACCCACCAGGTCATGAACCAGATACGATTCAAGCCCGTTCTGGCGCTCTTTTCCTTCTCCACAGAGATATTGGGCATGACCGGCTTGGAGCATTTCCTGAACTCCAGACAAATCCTGGCTGCAACCAACCCAAGGCGCAGCTGCTTCTCTCCCATGCAAATTCACCCGGTGAGCCCGATCACAGCAGCCACCTCGGCTGGCAATTAGCACGGGTCACCTGCCTACACTGGTGGCCTCACTCAAGGGGAAATGGTTTTAAACTAGAACAGGGTAGGTTCAGGCTAGAGGTAAGGAAGAAATTTTTTACAATGAGGGTGGTAAAACACTGGAACAGGTTGCCCAGAGAGGTAGTGGAGGCCCCATCCCTGGAAACATTCAAGGCCAGGTTGGACGGGGCTCTGAGCAACCTGATCTAGTTAGCAGTGTCCCTGCTCACTGCAGGGGGGTTGGACTAGATGACCACTAGTGGTCCCTTCCAACCCTAAACATTCTATGATTCTATGATTAAAAAAGAAGCCACAGGCTAACAGGGGAGTTGGAAGAGCCTGAGAAATGCAAAGCCCCCCTTCGCTCCTGCTACCGAGGGGCGCAACGCACGGACACGGGCACCGGCACCCCGTCCATGCCTGACACCAGCACCGACACCGCGTCCGTGTCGGACACCGGCACGGGCACGAGCACCGACACGGGCACCGGCACCCCTTCCCGCGCCACCTCGGGCACCAACACCGGCACCCCTTCCCGCGCCACCTCGGGCACCAACACCGGCACCCCTTCCCGCTCCCCCTCGGGCACCGGCACCCCTTCCCGCTCCCCCACGGTACCGGACACACGGAGGCCGCGAGGGTGCCAGGCAGCGCCCACAGGGCGCGCGCGTGCC
>NW_009258269.1:1653630-1660068 GCF_000687185.1 Egretta garzetta
CGGTCGGTTCTCAGTCAGAGCCGGCAACAAAGCAAACGTGGCCGGGAGCAAGCGGTTGAGTGAGCGGAGGGGAAGGTTCCCCTCAGGGACAGAGCTGGCTCCCCTCAGAACGGGGAGGGGACGCGCCTGACTCCCTGCTCCTGACATTAACGGCAATAATACAACGCCCGTGATAAAAACGGCCCGAAACGCTCCCTGCGGGGACTGCCCTGGCTGCTGCCCAGTCAGTGCGAGCCCCAGGCTGCCGGGGAGTGGCTGGGGGAGCTGGGGGGGTTCAGCCTGGAGCAGAGGAGGCTGAGGGGAGCCCTCATCGCCGCCTACAACTGCCTGAGAGGCGAGTCCCCACCCTGGGGGGGTTGAAAAACTGTCTAGATGTGGCACTTGGGGACATGATTTAGTAGGCATGGGGGTGTTGGGCTGATGGTTGACCTTCATCTTGGAGGTCTTTTCCAACCTCCATGATTCTATGATTCCATGAAAGCAATGGGAGGCACCTGCCCTGCTGACAGGAGAGGCCCCACACACCCTCCCGGCCACTCCCACATGCTCGAGTTCAAAAAAACAACAGAAATTGTAAAAATAGCTCGTATCCTACCCTTTGACATTTAAACTTCCCTCCGCGTTTCCTCTCTAGTTTGACAGCCTGTTAGCAGCCCTCCCAGACTTACAGAACCGCTCACTGGAACGAAGTAAAGATTATGGTTTGGCATGAGGCACTGTCTGATGATACAAGACTGCGAGCTGTCCCCAAAACTCACAGTTGCATAATTAACTTCCATGTTTTTGCCAATGTTTCGCCTTTGTGCTTCTGTTCTCTTCAAGCCACTGTTCCTCCACAGCTAAGAGACCGTTTGTTTTCCTCCAGACCCTCCCTCCTGGCTTTGCTGCTGAGAGGAGCATACAGCAGAGCAACCTGATGTTCAAAAAGGAGCAAAAATATTTTATCATCCGCAAGAGTGGTTTCTTTTCCTCTTGTGCCCCTCCCGTATCTCACAACTCCTTGTAGTTCCCCAGGAGAAGGACAGAGCATTGCCTGCTCTCCCCAGCACCCATCTATTCTGCTAGAAGAAGGAAGCAGGAAAGGTGTCCAACCCCCACAGGATTTTCCCTCAGGCAGGCAAGAATAGAGTGTGATGACCGATGTGTTTCGTCTTAACACAAATCCAGCTCCAGCAGATTTATGATTAGACTGTAAAAACCGGCAACACCAGAAGGATTTAGTATCATAGAAGATCTTATAGTCAGAGGAGTTTTGGAGTAGTTACTCAGAGAGATAAGGACAAGGAGCCTCACCAAAAGACAAATTCATCCTGGTTGCACGATGCTTTTGCTGCTGTGAACTGAGAGTAATTTTCAGTGGGCAGTACCTGAAACAAGAAGTTCATCTGGTTTACCCTGGTGTAACGTGAGACTGAACTTCAAGTTTTTTTACGAACACAGAAACAGCTGCAGAAGTTAAAACTCACAATAATGCTCCTCAGTAAAGTATTTGGCCCAAAAAGGAGTATATAAACTCACGGGCTTTGTGCATCATTTCTCATATGTGCTATTCAGGTCTGGTGCTTCTCAACGCGCACAGAGCAATAGCACATTCAGCCACGTAGGTAGTGTTAGATTTAACAAAAGGATTAAAACTTGCAAGCACTTCAGACATTTATATCAGCCCCACCTGACATAGCAGGTGGCCCTTCAAAGCACCCGCAGTTTATTTGTCATCAAGATAACCTTGGAGGTCCAAAATGACAAATCAGGGTAGCATCGCAGTGTAGAATCACATCAGGAATTAAAATAGACCTCGTCCATGACCAAGGACTTCACTGCCAGTCTTCACGCTCATGGTCACAGTGGTACTTTTTGTGCTGGCACTGAGCTCTGCAAAACAGGTTTCAGGCTGCCGGAGTCCGGGAGGAGACAGCCTCCGCAGCAAGAGCTAATGGGATAACCCTCACTGAGGCTGGGAGTAAGCAGAGAGGATGATACAAACCGTTGAAAGTACCCTCCTCAGTGTTACGATATTAACTACCGCCAGTAAAGCAGTCACTCCTTGGCTCAACAAAAAAGTACATTTTCTAAATGGGAGACTGGGCCTAAGAAGAGCAGAAAATGCGTCTGATTACATTTTGAAGGGAGAGGGTGCAAAGAACTTGATTTGTAGCCTGCATCATGCTTTAAGATCCTACATGATGAAAGATGTTGTTATACTTTCAGGGTCCAGTGCTGGTAATCCTTAATTACACCCAGCAACACTTCATTACTTGAATAAAACCGTGGGGTTCAGCGGGTCTGTCTGTGTGAAGTATTCAGAGCTGCAGTTCGGCTTCAGTGCCACTTGCTTCTCCTGTTCCTTCATACAATGTGAGAGCTCCTAAATGCTTTTCCAAAGAAGCCAGAGAGAACGTTGTGTGTCTGTTCCTTTTTCATCCAAGAGGAATGCATCACCGCCCTTTAGGGCCGTTATCAAAATCTGTATTTAAGCCCTGAGAGTGGCACAGTCATTTTTACTGTTTAACGTCTTTTGGGCTGCTTTCAGTTTTGCCTAAATATCTTGCAGTAGTTGCTTTGTTCTGGCCTCTCCTGTAGAAGGAGAGATACATACTGTGCAATAGAGCCGGTCACAGAGTCTTTTACTGAATATTTGGTTCAAGGAATTGGGTTTTTAGGTGTTGAGGAAAAAAAAATCAAAAGAGCAGCTCCAAAGGGTCAGAGCTCTGAGAATTGTTGCACAGACCTCCTGATGCAAAAACTGGGCAATTGAGCTCGACATGGCTGTGACTGAACATGATTGAAATCCACTTTAGAGCCCCCAGAACAAGAAGATAAGTCAGATCTACCACTTCAAAATGCTTTCTTTCATATCTTTTACTGGCAATACTATGAACTTCTAGTTAATGGCATACCAACTGCAAAACGTCCAGGTCACAGCTACAATTTGGGGAAAGAGGCAGACGTTTAATTTGTTACGCAAACAACCTGAGACCCTGAGATGTTGTTCCCTTTGTCAGCATATTCCTGCCATCAGACACTCCTGAAGTAAGGACTGTCGCTTCGGGAGCCGGTTACTAGCGCAAGGGTGGCGGTGCTACGTGAGAATTCGGCGTGTGAAATGAGACAAACTGCTTCCAACCAGCCCAGTAACTTTCAGCGGGACTGCGAAGGGACATTTTTCAAGGCACCCGAAAGGAGTTGCGTATCACACACACTCCTGTCGAAAGACTGCAAGTACTCAAGTAATGAACTCCTCCTTTGCACTTTGGAGGAGCAGAAAGGGACGCTAAACAAATAGTGTTTAAGCGAACACCAGCCTGCTTTCAAAGTCATCCATGAGAGCGCTCAGTCCTGGCCAGCCATTTGAAAATATTCACAGCCTCAGACAACAGCCTTTCAAGTCTCATTTTCACATGGACAGCCGTCCAGCTGTGTTCCAGCTCGGTGTGAAGTTGTCTCCTGCAAGGCTCACTAAAATGTTTCTGCAGTCATGAGACCAGGCTGCGGGAAGTTAATCCTTGTCATCACCTTTGTGACTCACCTTGCAGTTTCAATTGCACAAATTATTCCTCACATCTCCTCTTCTGAAAAATAAACTGCTGCGTGGAGTTGTTAGCGCAGAATGGCTGCCACGTTCCAGCCCGGGCAGATGGATTACAGCAGTGAGTCACCAAATCGAATGTACAGGCACCATAGCTAAGTTTTACAAAGAAGCCTAAGCCTTATTTATTTCACTGGACTTAAATATCTAAACCATTTACACTCTGCTAAAACTCCTCAGCAGCGTACCTATTACCTATGATACCAGTAGCTGCATGTTACATGTTGCAGGAACTTCAGTTTTACAAGATATCGATTGTTGAGCGATAATGCTAACTGCCACAGGATTTGCAATGCCAACGTGGTTAGGAACAGGAGAAGAATCACTGCAGATAGAAAATTCTGAACTGGTCGCAAAAACAGCAGTGACAATGTTCAGACCAAATGTGAATAAATAAAAGTTTCATTCTTTTCATTTTAGTGTCCTTAAAAACTGCTTCCTCGAGGACTCTGGCCCATAAAGCAACCTGGGACAGAGACAACAACTTTTGCTGATGGTGGCTTTGTTTGCTGGCAAACCAGAAACTCCAGGAAAAAAAGTAATTACTTTGAACCATATCCACACAAGCTGTCTCACCATTTTCAACTGAGCTCTTTATATAAATAAATATTTGTGTGAATATTTATACAAATATCTCTGAGTATGTAACCTAAGCAGTGGTAAAGCTGAGACACAAATTGTCTTCCATGACAAAGACCAGATTATGTCCTACTGTACTTTTAATATCTTCTGTCTTCTCTCTTCAGCACTCTTACCAGTTCTTTGTTCAGTTATGGTCACTAAACAGCCCAGTGAGCAAGGACATGAACACATTACGTCAAAAGATACTGACGTAATAACCAAAGAAGATATGCAGATGAGAAAAGAGAGCAGCTGGCAAAATAAATGTTTTACACAATCAGTGTAAAATAACTGATTTTGGCATCAGAATTGACAATCACAACACGTCAGAGACCAAGAGAAACCCTTATAACACAGGTCCCGCTTTCAGCTGAATGACTTCCTTGTTGAACAGCCTCAGTTAGGTGGCTTCGTGTTGCTGAACCTGTTTACATCTTTTTTTCTGAAAATGGGATGCATCTCACCCAGCCCCTCCCTTATCTATTGCAGAACGTATTTCACCAGTGATTTCAGATTTGCAAAGCTATTCCAAATATTTCCTGTGGTGTGTTGATAAATTAAACAATAAACTCAAACCTACTGCACTCAGACATCCTGGAGGTTCTGACCATGAGTTTTCTCCAGGTGCCCGATACAGATGGCTTGCTCTAGAATGGGTCACATCATGAGCATCACCTGCTCATAGTGCTCCTTTGTGAAACAAGGTGACCTCTGAGAGGGACGCTGGGGTACAGACTTCAGCCCTTTACATCAGCCATCAGGGATTCAGAAGTTCCTACTCATCAGCCATACCGCACGGCCCCTGGAAGCGCCTTGTTCACTCGTCATCTCATTGCCAGGGACACCATTTGTCCGTATAAGACATGACAATTATAAAATGGGGATAAAACGAATTACCGTTGTGAAATCAGAGCAGAATACACCCCTCTGTGCCACAGCCCCAATGACTAGGTAAGGTAACAGGAGTGCAAGTTAGGGATATTTTTTCATTTGTTTTTAACCCAGTGGGTAAGATCCCAAACCCACACAGCCTAACTAATTGATAAGAAGGAGTTGTTATTACAGCCGCATTTGAGATTATAGCACACTTTGACCTTAGAACTCAGTAAGATTTCAGTTTATCTAATCCCAAAAGACTCTCTGTGGGAGATGCCAAGTCTTTGCAAGGAAACTAAAAATTTAGTTATATTTCATCAGAGCAAGACCTATCCTTACACTCTGAAGTTGCATGGTTTCGTTACATCACAGATCTCCTAAATCCCTGTAGCTCACAAACAGCTCCGTCATCTCTCTATTTAGTTATGAATTATCTTCACTTACACCAAAAGTCTATCACGAATTGGACGAAGACCATCTCATGGACCTGTTTTGCTGTTTTCTGTGCCCTCTTTTCAAGCAGCAAGGGTCTCCTCTTCATCTCTTCCAGAACCCTGAGTGAAACAAGATGTTTGAATTACTTTCTCTAGCCCCGGTGCAGCGCTTTTACTGGCAGAGCGGCCAGCTGGTTTGATGTAGAAAGAAGGGCACAGTCAGATTCATCACTAAGTTCAGTGCATGCACCCCGGACCGCGGGGTACACCTTATCTGGGAAAGATAATGCACAATGTAAGGCAGCATTAGGTCTATCACTGGGTGTGTGCAAGGAGGGCAGGCAGATCTATTAAACAACTGAGCAGGCTCTTACTCTCCTGCAGGACAGAAAAGCAGTCCTCAAGATCCTTCACATAATATTCTACCCGAGCCGATGGACGCATGGTAGGTATAAAGAAAGTAAAAAGAATTGGTCTGGTTTGTCAGTGTGATGCTGAAAGATGTTCTCCTTGTTTGTTGCTATCTGAATAATCTCAGTCGCGAGCTCTTGTTCTCATGGGGGACTTCAACTTCCCAGACATCTGCTGGAAATACAACTCGGCAGAAAGGAAACAGTCCAGAAGGTTCCTGCAGTGTGTGGAAGATAACTTCCTGACACAGCTGGTAAGTGAGCCTACCAGGGGAGGTGCCCTGCTTGACCTCCTGTTCACTAACAGAGAAGGACTGGTGGGAGAGGTGGTGGTCGGTGGTTGTCTTGGCCTTAGTGATCACAAAATGGTAGAGTTTTCGATTTTTGGTGAGGTAAGGAAAGGGGTCAGCAACACCGCCACCATGGACTTCCGGAGGGCAGACTTTGACCTGCTCAGAACGCTGGTTGGGAGAGTCCCTTGGGAGATAGTCCTGAAGGGCAAAGGGGTCCA
>NW_009258269.1:1661530-1669854 GCF_000687185.1 Egretta garzetta
TTCACCGAAAGGGTTGTCAGGCTCTGGAATGGGCTGCCCAGAGAGGTGGTAGAGTCCCCATCCTTGGAGGTATTTAAAAGAAGGAGAGATGAGGTGCTTAGGGACGTGGTTTAGTGGTCGGGTGGCAGGGTTAGGTTAAAGGTTGGACTCGATGATCTTAAAGGTCTTTTCTAACCAAAGCGATTATATGATTCTATGATTCTATAACTGCTTTAATTAACTTCTCATTCTAGGTAAGGAAACGCGATTGAAAGATGGTAAGAGTGCTGTAAGCCATCAAGCCTGAGAGCCTCCTGCTGATACTGAACTTCGGCAGACGGATGCTAAGGAAGCTGCTCACCGGAAGAAAACTGAACCCATTCTGTAATGCTCTGTCAACGGCGCCATTTGGTTCCTTAACCTCCAGAAAGCAAATCTACCCTCTGTGCTGGAGGACGGCACAGAGCGTTGCGACAGCAGCAGTTGGCAGGAAGCACGGCAGCCTTATCAGCAGATTAGCTGCTGCTCACATTAAAATTAACCTCCTCCCAGACTTTCCCTGTGCCCCTGTCAGGAACTTACAAGGTAAAATCCCATGCTGCTTGTTTAATACTACAGAGTTTTAATTTTCCATGTTACAGTTATACCAGCCTAAACATGTATTTTGAGATTTTTTTTTTAAAAAAAAAATGGAGAGGTAGGTGTGGAAAATCAACACTGAGATGGGATCAGAAGCAAATTCAGAACAACCTAAAAGCCAAGGTAGACGTTAAGTTGGACAAGATTCTGGGCTAGGTTAATATGACTTGTTTCCTTTTCCAGTTGACCACGTCTCGCTAAGGCTGTCTTTCCAGATTTGCACCTGGAAGGGGCATCCTAAAGACAATCCAAAGCAGAAGGAACATGGGGAAATGACTGATACCAAAATTTGGATGAAATTTTCAAACGGTGGACTGGGATAGAAAGGAGAACAAAGGATTGGGTCTGTTGTAAGACCAAGAAGAAGACGGGACACAGGGGCATGAAGGAGGCATGTGAGGAAGCAGGAAGGATTGGCTGTAGTTGAGTGGGACTTGAAAGAAGCAGGCATAGCGGGCTAGATCCTCAGCCTGTTTAAATTGGCATTGCTGCTTTGACTCAACAGAGCAGTACAATTTACACCAGCTGACGATCTGGCCTGATAGCTGCAAGTTTGAGGATAGACCGTATTCATCACAAGGCTGTAAACCTTCCCCACCCTAGGAAAACAAGAAGCGTAATCTGGTTCCTGAGCCTGCTGTAGCCAAGTGGAAAAGGTGCCAAACACCTGAATATCCCATATGTGAGGCTCTTTATTTGGGGGAGGAAAAAAAAAAAGACAATAAAAACAATTTTACTGCCAAAGAAAAGTGTCCCTGATGCTTTCCTATAGAGAAACAATGACATCCAGTGGTGAGTTACATTAATCACAGGGGCTTTACATTAACCCTTTCTCAAAAAATCACAGCTCGTACCTGTTCCAGGGAAGGGATCAGCTGCTGTACCCATCCCTCGTGCGCAGTCCTCTTCCAGCCCTTAGAGACTTTGCCCTTGCTGCTTTCTTTTCTGATAAGCCAAGTGCCTCTGCATTTTTCCATCAGCTGCAGTTCCAAAGCCCTGTTCTAGGTCCTCGAAGTCTAACAGGGCCTTAATAGTTTCTAAGAGAAGCATCTCCAGGTGGTAGCAATGTTTTCTTCATGAGCGGCTGAAGGCTTCTCAGCCGGGTAGGCAAAACAGAGTTGCAGTGCCAGCAGAGCAGAGCAGTGCCTGTTACTGTCCTTCCCATGCTGGTGGTGATTACCTACGCCCTGCCTCACCTGGGTCAAGCAGCTCCAGGCTGGAAGATGTGGAAAAGGTGATTGAGAATGTAGCCTCTCATAAATCCCTACGTCTTACTCTTAGGACAATCTCGTGCGATAACTTGCACAAAATCCTCCTCCGCTTCTCCCACCCCTGAAGAGGTCAGTACAGATCTGGCCCATGATTAACAGTCCCAGGCTGTGGGCATCACAGACCTGCCTGCTTTGTTTTGTCCACCGCCCTGGTGGAGACAGATGACCTTTGGTTTGTCACTTTTATTCTGATTCAGCCTGACTCCCACTGCTACTTCAGGGACTAACCCCTCAACCCCAGTCTGTTCAGTCGAAATTGTATTTTCAGCTCCTTTTTGGATTTTGGCTTGTACTATATACTGTCATCTATGATTTACATTTTAAAAATTTACATTTAATTGATCGTACATTGCCTTCCTACAATTTAAGTGCATCATGAGCTTCCTGAAGAGAACGGAAGGGTGGCTTAGATAAATGACAGGTGACACACTCAGCAGCAAGGTGCTTTATCCAGAAATGTTCTTGGAGTAAACTGTCATGCCACCTGAAGGGTCTGGATGAAGAGCCACTCTCCAGAACTGGGAGGATTTCTTTCCTAAGTTTGTCCAGAATCCAACCTTTCTAAGCTTTATTTCTTTTCTACTATCTAGGCATCTCACAGACTGACGTATCTACCACCGCAAGGTACCCTTAGGAGGAGGTGGCGCCGGTGTACCTGTTGTATTACTGGGAGGCACAGTGGAAGACAATTAGAATTTTTTTGTGTATAAGCTCTTGGGGTGAAAACACTTTGCAAAATAAGCTGGATACTGGATTCCTAATAGGATTTTGTCATGAGGTACTTTCAAAAACCCCATCAGACACCCAGTGTCATCATTAAGTGCCTAAACACTCCAAAGGCTGCCCCAACTGTTCCTACCAAAGTTACACAAACCTCTGTGCTGGGTCAGACACTGAGGAAAAGCCTGAAGTGCACCACCAGGACTGAAGCCCTGACAAGTGAACTGCTTTAAAAGCACACAATTAGGACTGAGCCTCCACTCTCATTTATTTACAACCTTCGCAGGCAAGACATACAGAGGAGACAGGGAGGCATGCAGGGGAGACAAAACTTTGCTTAGGGGCACAGAGCAAAGTCTCAAAGTCTATGCAATTTCTGCTAAATCGTGCTGTTTGTACCAATTGCTTGTCTACTGCCTTTGGAGATCAGGACTTCTCAATAGTCCAGTTAAAGGGTCCATGCAAAAATATTTTCCCCGTTTCATTTTTGCTAACTGACCCCTTGCTTTCATATTAGGGAGCAATGTTAACTTGAGGAGTGGATTAGTTTTCGTGGTATCTTTCTTAAACACCTCACTCACATACTCTCCAACCCTTTCTTCTTCCAAGCTAAACAATTCTCACTTTTGCACTCTATCCTCAGATGTAAACCCCACCCAGCCTTCTAACCATCTCATGACATGCTTTTGGGGGACTTCCAAACCAAAGAGGTTTCCAAACTGAACCTCCAAAACATTTGAGGTTTCCCCATCTCTGTATAGTACTTTCCAAGAGCACACTCCCATTGATTCTGGAGGCAGCCTTGAATCAAAACTAACCATAATGCAGTCAGGAACAAGTCTGGCTACTTTTTAATGAGGAAATATGCTCTTGGGAAGTATCATGCAGTGATGGGCAAACCTCAAACACATTGGAGGCTCTGCTTATAAACCTCTTTGATGTAGAAGTCTCACCCAATGGCAAAAAATTGATGATCATGCATGCACCGAAGCATGCCAGCCATGACATGAGAGAGCGATTATCACGGTGGGCAGGCGGCGCAGTCCCCACTGCACACCCATGCTGCTGACTGGGGCAGTCCTAAGTTTGAGCAAGAAAAGAACATTTCATTACCAATAATGAAAGAAAAAATAACCCAGAAAAATGCAATTCAAGTTAACAATCACCCCTCCCCACCCCATAAACTCCCACTGCAGTCGTATCTGGTAGAGCCAGTTCTAACGTTGCTCTCAAATCTGCAGCTGCAGAGCGCCCCGGCCAAGCCAGGTTCAGATGATAATGAAGCTTTAACTGCTCATTGTTCCACAGTGACAGAGAAATCAAGCTCTCCTGGGATGCACCGCCCTTTTTTTTATTAATCTAAACTAAAAGACTTGAATTCTGGAAGAACAAATTTTGCTTTTGGTGCGTGTCACGGTTCTCCCACTGGGACAAGCCCATCTACAGCACGAAGTCGTTACAGTCTTAGCTTCAAGGCTGGCTTTTTATTTCAAGCCACAGAGCCTCATGCTTTCTACATCAAAGACCTGTTGTGTTAGGTGGGTGGTAACCAATGCTAGAGAAGCAAAGGACTCTGAAACCAAGGTAGAGCGAGAAAACAAAAACCAGGCACCAGCCCATCTGTCTGCCTCTTCTCAAAGTCCTGCATGTGAGGACAGAGGTGATTTTCAGTCGTGCAGAGAACTTTTTTATTGTGCTGATAAGAGTTACGGAGGAGAGCACCTTTCTGTGCTACAAACAATATAAACTTGAGGACGTACTCTTCTCCAAGTCGTTTGTTTGTTTGTTACACTCGGCAGCTCCACAGGAGACCAGGCTCTGCTGACGGGTTTCCCCCAGGCTCCTCGTCCCCTTTCTTTACATCCCTGTCCCCAGACAGATGTAAGGGATAGACCCAACTACCCGAGAGGTTCAGTGCATCATCAAAATGCTGTTAAAGGCTTTTCAGTAAAAAGAAAATTACCTCTTGTTTCTTACAAAGTCCAAGAAGACACGGCATCGCTGTTTTATAGTCACAGACTCTGCACTGTGCTATACTACAGCAACCGCATTAGAAGAATGTCGTGACAGGTCAAAATAGGGTCCTGTACCTGCAGCCTCCGGAAGGGAGGGGGAGGGAGTCCTAAACCTGTTAGAACAATTCCGAGCAATTGTGAGCAACTGCTATTATCGTGATGTCCAGCTGAGTAATATCTTATTTCTAATTTTAACATTCAAGAGGAACTTTTTGTTTGGCCTGGCTTGGCCAGAGAACCATTGGCAGTTGCCTATGGCTCAAATGCTAATATGTCAGGAATTCGGGTTGGCATCCTGCGTCTCGGCACAACGATGAGGATGTGTTGTTTCTCAGCGAACTCTCGCTTCCCGTCTGCTTTGCTGTCGGCCTGTACGAAAGCCACCAAACAGGAGACTTGCAGGTCATGTGGCTCAGTTCCCGTGCACTGTAGGCTCTTGAAAGCTTTCAGTTGTGTATCTCCGTGGCTCCTACTCAGGTGAAACAGAGGTCACAGCCAACCAGAAAACTTCTCAAGTATTAGCATTTTTATTTTTTATCTGATATCCTCTGTAATATGGAAAGGCACAAACAGGCTGGAGAAAATAAGAAGTGACCCAAAGTGAACCTTTCACTGTAAGGTCTGAAAAGATTCCGTTAACTTTTTATTATCAACAACATGTAACTTTTGATTGGCTTTTCATCTCTGATATCCAGGCAGAGCGGGTGCAGTGCCGGAACAGAAGCAACACCGTGCTCACATCTGTAACTGTGCGTTACAGTTTCACCTGGGTTAACTAAACAAGAGAACCTTAACTCAGCATCAGCAGTCGCCCTGAGGGTACAGCTCTTGGTTGCCTAAGGCTGGAAGGGCCGATGAGGAGAGGAGGTTGTACCCTCTGTTTCAAACTTTTGAATAAATAGAAAGCTTTCCAGAGGCAACCACCCCTTACGTGCCCCAATTAAAAAGTTCACAGCACTTCTGTGAGAGAACTCAGGAAAGCCTCCCCAAACTCGAACCAACCTTGTGATCCTCTGAAGTTCACGAGGGAACCCCAAAGTACATCAGTGAGATGAGACTGAATCAGCCCTGAAATTAGAGATGCAAAAGGCTGACCTAATTTTTCCTTTCTTAGCCCTTCTTCCCATTGCTGCCCGAAGTTACTCAAGTTGTTTAGTCTGGAATTTCCTAGCACTTTCATGTATTTATTTTGAATAAAATGAAAGGATGGGGTAGCCGTGATGAGTCTGAAGAGGTTCCACAGCCCTCTCTTGCTTGTCAACCTAAAATTTTCTTTCCTCTCACCCTTCAGATCCCACCTCATGTGTTTCACTGTGTGGTTCCTCTTCCTACTTAGGGTTTTCATATACTTGAACTCCTTCACCCTTCCTTGTGCCACCACTTCATCAAACTCTCAATACTTGCTTTCTTTTTATTTCCCCCCAATTTTTTTGTCTCCCTCACCATATTATTTTCATGGCTACTTAATCCACACCATCTCACTCATATCTTCCATCCAATTGGGACACACACAACTGAACACCATATCCCAAATCCCACGATGCCCGTACCATCTCAGCAAAAAGCATAATCATCTATTTAATATCTGATTTGCTGTCTCCCTACAACTCACAGGTCATGTCCAATAACACTGCTTCCCAAATCTCCCTCTGAGTAAGTACTTGCAGTTTCCTTTAGACATATTAGCTACATTTTTCTAAGCTGAATCATGTTTGTTTTCTTCTTATTATGGTACTAATCTCTTGAGGCTTCTTTTGTACGAGTGGATGGAAAGAGTTTTTTTCCCCTTACTATTGCACAAGAGGGTTTTTTGTCTTTGGATATGTCATAATAAAATGGTTTGGGTAGCAGAAAACCTAATTCCTGTTGTTATTAAACCATAACACACTTCAGGACAACTTAGTCATTGTGGAATAACACTGTCTTGTGAGCGTGTTGTGGTTTAACCCCAGCCGGCAGCTAAACAGCACCCAGCCGCTCGATCGCTGCCCCCACAGTGCGATGGGAGGGAGAATCGGAAAGGTAAAAGTGAGAAAACTGGGTTGAGATAAAGGCAGTTTGATAGGGAAAGCAAAAGCCACGCGTGCAAGCAAAGCAAACCAAGGAATTCATTCCCTCCTTCCCACCGGCAGGCTCAGCCCTCCCCAGGACAGCAGGGCTCCATCACGCCTAACGGTGACCTGGGCAGACAAACGCCATCACCCTGTACGTCCCCCCCCTTCCTCCTTTTTCCCCGAGCTCTATACGACATCCTTGGGTTATCAGCACAAATCCAAAACACAGCCCCATACCAGCTATCAAGAAAATCATCTCTATCCCAGCCAAACCCAGCCCAGAGCACCACATACAGCAGCAGGAGATGCTGAAGTAAGAGGAAGTGGGCTAGAGACAGACAAGGAGGAAGGATTTACAGGCTGAGTAAGACATTAAATTCAGCTACTCTTAATGAGTTAGTTTAAAAAAAAAAAAAATGTACTGATCACTTACAACTAAATTTTTATCTTAAAAGATTTTGTAGTGACCCCCCTTACATATAATTGAAGGTCAGCAAAAGCATGGTAGGAAAAACTTGATTCTTATCTGTATATATATTTTTGATGAAAAAAATTTATTCCAAACCTTCTCTCGGCTGGGGGGCAGTAGACGTCCTACAGCAACTATTGGGGTACTTGGTCTATAAAGAGGCTGATCTCCTCTTGACTTATGTGTAGTCAGAGTATCTTATATGTGCAGATGGGCTTTGAAGGCTTTACAGCCAGTCACAGACCATTTTGGAAAGGTATTTTCCCCATTCAAAGCTGGCTTTTCTTCCGCTCAGTCCTCCTGCTATTTTAAATAACCACTTGCCAAATCAGAGCTGGTAGTAATGGGAATGGTGCAGTTCTCTTTGGGAGCGTAGGGCAGCTGGCATGCACACAGCCAGCCTTGGGTTTTCCCAGGCCCCACAATTTTCTGGGAGTTAAAATTTTGTCTATCTAAAGACAACAAATTTGTATAAATATATATATATATATCAGGAGGTTAGCCTTGACCACCTTCTAGTAACACTGTTAGGTTTCTGTAGCAGCTGGTCTACTACACATCTCCATCTCGATTTGCCAAACAACCTTCTTTGACCTAGGCAGTCTGAATTTCAGGTTTGGTGAGAGCGTAAACCGGTTAGCAAGGAAACCAAACTGACAGCCTGGCAGTATGGAAGGGAGAGCTCCCTGCAACGTATTTTCAGGACTGGAAGGTTATGCTGCTCGAGTGTGTTGCAAATCCAGGACCATCTGAGAAAGCTGAAGATAAGATATGGCAGAATGAAAATTCATGGGTGAAAAAGCGTTTTGGTGCTTTTAGCAGCCCAGACGCATTACATCACTTTCATTCAAGGGCCCTGGTCGGATCTCACAACTCAACTGAAGAAGCTGGCAATGCACCACTTCGTACCACTTGATACCTATGAATTTACATGATCTTGTGGCGGCTGCATGTATTTATGCACCAGCTGGATGCATTTATGCACAGAACCTGGTTTAAAAGAGGATTATTTTGGGAGGTACCTTTCAGAGAAATACCCTTGAAGGATCCATCACTTTAAAAGGATAATAACCCATGTCATAGGAGATGGTGCGCACCTTGGCTTTGCCATTCAGCCGAGAGAACATCGCGCTTCAGAGTCATTCTGCTTCCTTGCACTGCACTTTGGGAGTGCTCC
>NW_009258269.1:1669864-1683108 GCF_000687185.1 Egretta garzetta
CGCTGAGCGAGGGGCAGCCCAGTGGTACGCTGACACCAGCACTGCCTGCCACCGCTGCCAGCCTGGCAAAATCTAGGCTAGTCCCCGCAGCCCGGATGGCTGAGAGGTGTGGAAGTGACAGCAAAGGAGGAGCAGGGGGGGAGAAGCAAGTAGAAGTAAGAGTGCGAGGAATTAACTGGTCCTGGAGAAGTGAAGTGGATGGGGAGGAAACACTTAAGTAAACAAATGGAGGGAGGAAACAAAGAAGAGAGACAAAAATCCTCACTTAACAGTTTATAGCAACGAGTCCTAGGAGAACTCTCTGAGTTTGCATCCCTTGGAAACGAAGCCATCAATAATGCAATCCTGGAAAAGCATCCCCACTCCAAGCCTTGAACAGTATGGATCCAGGAAATATTAAATCCATCTGCTGTAGAGAAAATGTTTTATCAACAACAAAAAACCCATTTGATTTATTCTCTAGACGCTGGGCCCAGACTCAGTCACTAAGCTGTGCTATCTAATGTGGTTAGACAACTTCTAGGGAACTAACCTCTTGTTGCCATTACACACAGTATTTGCTTTTCTCCTATTGCCTTACTCATCTGATTCCTCCCTTCTTATTATGACTCTGGTTGAGTTGATAGGTCATAATTTATACTACAGGCTGAGGCTTTCATGCCTTTGTCGGTAACTTGAGCCAGGGAAGTGAGTTATTCTTGCCTTTGCCTTCTTTCTCGTCTCATTCCTTCTCTGTCTGGGAGTTTACCTAGACCTAGAACATATAAACTCTGTAGCACTACCCATCAGGAGAGAGGCCCATCAGCCTTCCCTCCAGGTTTAATTACGGTGTGTGTCTATGAGTGTCTTTGGATGAGTTTTTTGCTTGATACCAGGTATTTAATAGAAGCCTACAGTGATACAGCACTGAGTCCCAAAATGCTTTCCAAACCATAGATTTATCCACCTAGGTTATCCTAACTAACAGAGGCAGCATTGGAGAAGAGCAGGCACACAGCAGGCACTTGCCCTGCAAAGCTGATGTGTAGTGGGCTTTTTCCTCAGGCAACTGTGTCCAGCCCAGCTCCAGACACTTCAAAAAATGTCTCACCTAGCTTTGGTGCTAATTCCAGGCCAGTTAACTAGCTCCTCCCATGCAGATCAAAGCCAGAGCACGGTTTATACTCATTTTATACCGTACCCCACTCATGTTGCACAGCAGACATGGACTAAAACTACTCAAGTCCTGACAGTGAACCTAATGGCTTTCTCTCAATGATTCCATGTTCCCAGCAGTACTGAACGGTTCTGGGCAAGGGCCTGCAGAGAAGACACGTTCACTGGGAGAGAAAGGCCCACGAGACCCCCTCACATTGTGCAGCACAACCCACCCAGACACGGGGATGGGGCTCACTCCAGGCTGCAGCTGCACTAAGGTTCCTCAGAGTGTAAAACGCTCTGTAAAATACCAGTAACTTCAGCTATTTCTACTGCAGTAACAAAATCAAGAATGAGTGGAGACAGGATCCTACGCTGCCAAAAGTGGCTGCCTTCCGAATCCCTGCACTTGCACCCATACCAAAAGGCTGGTTACCAAACTGCGTGGAGATGCACAGATTACTTATGGTAGACAAAAAGGCAAAGGATTCAGTGGGACAAAAATACCCCTCCTCTTCCCTCCCTAAGGAACCTTGCGTTCTTCATCTTCCAAAAAGGGCTTCCTAGATAAGAGAAGGGAGGCCCTACCTCAGCTGAGCATTTTCTTATTAGAATTTAGGACATTCTCTGCATCTTCCACCACCAAGGGTTCAGCGTGTTCATTGCCTGCGGCAGCATAAGTCAGATCTGGCTGGTTCTTGCCTAGGTGACATCAAAAGAAAAATGTAAGGGTTCAGTTAGGTAACAGTAGGGTATAATCAGGTGGCCACTTGGGACGCAATAAATTTCTTCCCAGGAAGGGTTAAAAAGTTGAGCTCAGCTGCCAATTTTTCAATAACCAAAGACTTAAAACAAAGAAAACAAAGCCAAAACACCCTCCCCCTCCAGTAGAGAGAAACATAGGAGAGAACTTGAATTAGCCCCGGCAATAGGGGCAAACGCAGAGCCGGCCCATTAAAATACACTTTACCTGCTTCAAAAATGCCCTTGTGATCCTCTGCATGGGAGCAGCGGTGGCTGATGTGGTGTCTGACAGCGGCCAGGGCCTTGCCAAGGGTGGTTCCTTCGTGGTGGCGAGTGAAGTGAGCAGTGCATCTGCGCTCAGCGTGGAAAGGCACCAGATAAATATACAATATTATTACTGCTATTACTATTATTTCACTGGCCTTTTGCCTCGCTTTCTGGTTGAGCAAGAGAATATGAGTATTCCTGAACGTCCCCAGCCCCGCATTTAGTCAAGCCTCGTCTTTAGCACTGTAGACCTTCAGATATAATTTTTTCCCATCATCTCAGCTCACAGAGCCACAGACCATGTTTCTTTACTTGGTATTAACTTCAAAGTATTTTTCCTTTTAAAATACAAGTCAATGTTATTTGTTAAATGACTGTTTTGAACTCAGATCCAATATTTTTAGTAAAAAAAAAAAAAAAAAGAAAAAGAAAAAAGTTTTGTTTTGTTTTTTAACTGGAAGGAATCCAAACTATCCACGGCTTTTATAACCCAACTTCCTTATGAGTCAGGACATTTATTGCCAGAAAAATATTATTTTAACTTTATTAGTGCAATATAGTAGTGACATCTAGTGGCTTTCATCAGCGTCATGATGAGCGAGAGAGAGGCGCGACTGGCAGGACCTGTGGGAACAGATCCAGTTCAGAGCTTTATCGTGCCATTGTTGAGAGCCAGTGGAAGCTGAAAGAGCTATTCTAAGATGTCTATAGAGTTTGTTAAAATGATAAAATCCTAATAATATAACCAAAAGAAACTCGAAGTTAGGAAATTCTGATGGTACAACACCCATGTGTGATTTCTTCAGCTCATGCTTATAACAAGAAACGTAAAATTTGTGACTTCCTTTATCCATCCAAGCTAAAATATCTCATTGTTCGCACTAGGGAGCTCCTTCACCATGAATCAAAGAAACAATATTCTCAAATTTCTAAATCCCTGTTCAGTCCGAGGCAATTTACAGACCATGTAGCCTAAATGCCACGGGCACAGCTCAGCTCCTTTTGAAAGAAGCAGGAGTTGTGCCACAGTTTTCCATAAAGATCAATCATATCTTAAATGTGGTTTGTTTGGGTTTTTTCCAAAGCTGAAGCTCCTCCTCAGGCCTTCAGCCAGGAGACATTTGCCTACAGACTTAATTTTACACTCAGGAATACCAAAAAAGATCAAGACTGGCCATTTAGTAACAGGATTGAGGCAGTGCACTCACCAAACTCCCAGGGCTCCTGAAGTAAACCTGACACCAGGGTTGGGTAGAAACATAACGCTTCGAGTGCTGGCACGAAAGCTCATCATCAGCTTTGTAGCTTAAAGTATTTCTTTGTTAACCGTGGAATAGCCTCAATATTCCAACCAACTGGTGGGTTCCCTTTCTTCCTCTCAGTCTGCTTGCCTGCTAGATTTAGTTGGACACAAAAATTGCCAGATGTTCTTTGAAGACACAGTAGATTATGCTTGCCTGACAATGCTCAACTGGCTTTGGAGGTTCAGGCTATTAAACGTGACTGCGATTTCTACCGTAGATCTTGCACTTCTTACTGTCCCTCCAGCTCAAAAAATTCTTCATTACTTGGTCAAACTTTCCATGTAGATAGCCCGTTTAACAAAAAGGCTATAACTGAGAAAAAGCTATTAATAATTGCTTTATTTAGGCATGGACACTAGCTACATACAGAAAAGGGGATGAAATATTGGAAAACTTATTTTGTATAAGCGTATTACCCTGCGTTGGCTGGCTGCAGCTTAGATAAACCGCAGGATTCTTCTATAACGGACGGAGATCTTGCATGAGCTTTGCTGAGAAAGCCTGCGTTATGCAACCGCTGGGTTATGGCTCTGCAGGTGTGTGCCTGGGCGTGCGTGTGTATATGTGCGTGCATGTGTTTTATTATGAAAGGATTTACTTTTCCATGTGCAGCAGTGACAGCACCCCAGAGGAAGTCAGAGCTGGGAAGTATCTAATATAATATTTGCACTGCGTCTGCAGTTTGTGTCAGCGCGCCAACGTTGTTGCTCCGCTCTCCCTCCTTGGGATTATTAAGGGGTTTGTAACATTAAATATAATGACCGTCTTTGAAGTTTAGACTTAAGAACTGAGACGGTTTTTCCATGTTGGCAGTTAAGTTGCAGCCTTCTTCCACGGATGGCAGGCCAAGGAAACAAACGGTCAGCTCCACGTCTGCCGGCAGCACCTCCATAGGGGCAACCTACTGCTTCCACCCTGGGCGAAGCTTCCACCCAGCCTTCGCCTGCTGCTCCTACAGCCGGGACAAGGTCAGACCCGGGGGCGTCCCCTCCAGTGCTCCTCAGGCAAAGCCCCCGCGGGGCAACGCGGCCCCGGCCGATGCTGTCTCCAGGAGCTGGGCTTGTTGCTGCCCACAAGGCAGCATTCCCCACATGCTGGAAAGTGGTGAGTCAGAGCAGCGGCTTGAGGGAGACTTCAAATACTCCAACAGGTCTGGCAGAAATATTTATACACCTGCATTTTCAAATATGCTCTACTTTCTCACTTTATAAATACATGGGATCCAGTTGAACACTTGGCCTAGCAGAGCCAAGCGTGCCCCTTTATATTTGATGAACCAGCTGTTTTTCTGGCCTGTTCATATAAACATATTTGTGTGTGTTGATTTTGCAGTTCATTGGGAAAAAAGAAACAGATGACAGGTCCTATGTGTATTTTTGTTATGTATATAACTACCACGTAGAAAATTCCCTTCGGTCCGTTTACTTGTTTACTTTGCATGAAGGGAAGCAGCACATAAAAGACTCGGGGAAGGCACGGGAGTTGGACTGCTAAGGCTTTTTTAACCAAACAGATGCAAAATCAGTTCATACAGGTGAGATGTTGCAGCGGGTCTGTTTACAGATCACCATGGGCTGCGATATCACGCTATACAAGTCCACACGTGGGACAACTGGTGTAGCCTGGGCGGCGAGCTCTGGCTCACACGGTCATTCCTTTGGTTTTGGCTTCCACGCCCCAGTTTCCATGTGTGAACTGGCAGTGGCATTCAAGATTCACACCGGGATTTTCAAAGGATCTGAGATAGCCCCCTGTGGCCCTAAAATGCCACACCAGCTGGGCGGTTTGTAGGTCCCTTCAATTATCTTCTTCCACACAAGTAGATGAGTCTGAAACCTACCCTGCTCATCTCCAGCATTGCACGTAGGCGGACAGCAGACGCAGGCTTGCGCTCCTCCCTGCATGGAGGCTCGTCAGGAGCTAATGCGACACGACAGTCTCAACCAGCTCATAAAATTATAACGGGATGTCAAGGAATTTATTGCCGAGCCTGAAAAAGAAAAACATTTCAATATCCTATTATGGCCTCTCCCCAGCCCTATAACCTGCTGAGAACTAGGCTTTAAAATGCTGTACTTGCCGATCCCTCTGAACTCTGACTTCTATTTGGAGGCATTGTTTTTTATTCAGCTATAAATAAGCTGAATTATGGGCTTTTTCAAGGGGGACGTACATCTGGAACATTACATGGAAAACCTCAGGTTAATGCCCTGACAGTTTGTCTAGGCAGTAAAAGGTAATTGCATGTAACGCCACAAAAGTTGTGCAATCCCCAACATAAGGAACTTTGCCTCATGCAAATCACTGGAATTAGATGAGGGATAGGATATACTCCCTGAAGGTGCCAGATTTCATCTTGCCAGTTTTATTCTTTATACTTATCTTAAGAACACATTTATAATTTAGGGTTTTTCTCTCTTCCTGGTTGTCTTTGGGGCCAAACTGGAGAAACCAAAGCACTATAAAATGGTTCATCCTGGTAAACATTCACATTTCACCAGCTGCTTGAAATAGTTACAGTATGTTCTCGCAGCTATCTGCCCCTTCCATTTCACCAGCAATATTACTGAACTCCTTATTTTGCGCAGCAAATGAAATTTTAAAGATCTTATTTTTGTGTGTGATTTTTATGATACGATTTCACAGCCAAGCCAAAAGGGAGAAGGCAAGTTAACAAATAAAGCCCATTTCCCAAAAGAAAGGCTTGTATTCTTGATAATATGAGATCTAACGTCGCTGATGGACGCGCATAAACCAACACGATAAAGCGGTGGAGCGGGGCTTGCCAAAAAAGATATTGGTGAGCTACGAAGTTGCATTTCACTTTGAAGAAAAAAAGTAATGCTTTCTGCTTCCTTTGGAATTTTACACAACTTTTCATTTCCCTGTAAAATTTTGAAAGCAGCTTTATTTGGAAGCTCCCAAGGGCATGTGCTGCAGGGACAGGATGCTCACGTAACCTACCTGCACTCCCATGCTCTTTAGAGCATCGCCGGGGAGGGGGAAGATGTGCCCGCTCTGCCTCAACGCTAGCTCTTCCTTCCAAGTGTGATAAGCAAATAGGGACCCCTTCGACTCTCTGTGTCAGCAAGACAACCCCAGCTGGACCAGCCCCAAAAACAAGTGAGGAGAACAACCTACTTAATAGACAGCCGAGCCAGGTGGCTGAATATATGGGAGAGAAATCGTTTCCAAGTTGCGTGCCAAGCTCATGTTCTCTGCAGTGGGGCCCCGTTTTGTGCTGGGGAAGAGCTAGGACTCCGAATCGCAGTGTCATGGGATGCTTTGGGCAGAGAATCGACTGCTGTTGGCTGGAGGTGCTGAGAGACAGTGCTGATCTTGCTGAAGCTCTGAAAATAGATCTGCACCTGCTATTAGCATCAGCTTTGCCATCAAAATCCTGTCCAAGGGTGTAAATAACTTACGAATAAGAGAGGTTTTGAAAATAGACTCCACTCTTCCTCCCTATCAAGGAAACAACCCAGACAAGTAATCCAAGTCCTTCTGACCACTCAAAAGTCGAGACAGAGCATTATAAATGTTAGAAAGAAGGAAGCATAAAACACCACCACCACCATCACCCCCCGATTAACAACTGCCCAACGAAAGCATGCGACAAACTAACCTAGCTTAAATATGTGGTCAAAGATCCAGGTATAAATTGATTTGACTGTACCTGAAGAGCTACCAGGGCAATTACATGAACTTGCATGTGCCAGCTTCTCCGCTCCTTTTCTTACTCTCTCTTCTCCTCGCATGTGGGTTCAGGCTTGCCAAAGCACTGACTGCCCCGTTCCGTCTTCTGTTCCATACCTGCTGTCCAGGACCGCAGCTGAATGTGGTTTTTATTCTGCAAATGAAAGCCTAAGAAGGCAATAGAAGATAGCATAAGTAGAAGTTTCAAAAACAACTAATCATTTTAAACATTTTTTATTCGGGTTTATGACTTTAACTGCTTGGAATTCAATACCTGGGTTGCAAAGTAGTTCAACAATGCCTCTAAATTAATCTTCAGCCACTGTGGTTTCCAAAATCATATGACACTTTTCAAAATCTTGGCCTATGGGTTTAAAATGAGGACTAACACCACCACCACCACCACCACCCCCGTCTAATCCAGGAGGCAGGGAATCTTTATCCCCAAGCAAAGTCGGAGGGGTATGTTTGGAAGAGGTCCTTTTTGAAGGTGCTCACAAACTATTTACAAGTGATAGGTTCTGGGGTGCTGCTAAGAAGGAGCTAGGTAATGAACAGGCATGCACATAAGTAATAAAACCTGGTTATACAGGGGATATAAATCCAAAGAGAGCAATAGCAGCTTCAGCTCTATATGTCTGCTGGTTTTACCCAGCTGTGGGCTGGAGGTCACTGCACCTCTTGCATTAACTCAGTAGGTTTCATATTTTATGCACAAGTAACGTTGCAGTTCAAACTAGTTCCCCCCTAGTGCCCAAATTTTCCCGTTTGACAAGCCACTTTGCTTACTCCAAACTCACTAGGGATTTTATTATTGGGAATCGGGCTTGGATTTGTGCTGAACCCTCCTCAAAGATGGAGAATTGAAGCCACTGTTTTGGCATTGGTGACCTTGAACTATCTGAGAATAAGCTAAAATAAAACTTGCCTTCGGGTTGTGTCCCCATTTACCTTGAACTCTGATGGCCCTGTTGTTCACAGGAATGCTGATGCTCTTCTCACACTGCACTGCAGCGCTGGCTGCGCAGAAAGGACACGCATCCAGCCCATGAAGTTCCTGCACAAAAAAATATTGATTTTCCTTGAAGAGGAATTATCATCTGGATGCCTGTTCTATCACTGCAATAACTGAGAAGGAGCACGGCCCGGCATATTTGGACTGTGTCACATGGGACAAGTTAAAAGCTCAGCAATGGGCTCAGGAATTGCCAAAATGTCATAGAGGTAGTGGAAGAAGTAAAAGTCTCGCCAGCTCTCACATGAATGTGTGTTGGCTCTAGCATTCACCCTGGAAGTCTTGATGTGGCAACTTGAATTTCCTCATTTCACTCCTCTTGTTTCAGCTATCCGGTCATGGAGCGAAAAAGCAAAACAAAACAAAAGCGCCCAAGGTACATGATTAATCACTCGCTCCGCATACCTCGCAGTAAATAGCCAAAGGCTAGTCACGGCAAATAATTCACCAACACTCTGCAAAGCTGAAATACATTTGCATGCAGTGTTCAGCCAGTTCTGGCTAGCAGACTCTTCAGAAATGGGTGTTTGCAGGAAACAGATCAACAGAAGAAAAATATGGTATTTATTACTGGCATCTTTGCCAGTTCTGTTATTTGCCTAATATGGCAAAACATGGTCACGAGGAAGCAGAAGGGGCAAACAAACCACGATAGGCTCACCAGAAAACCAGCTGGGCACGAGGCTCCCATACCACCTGCAAAGACACTTGAGTTTGTCGCCATGCAGGATTCGGGCATCTCGGCAACCACAAGTGGGGCACAACTGTCAAAAGCTTTGCTAAATTCAGCCCTGGGCACGGCTCAGATTTTCAAAAGCACGTGATACCAGAGGGACAGAGCCCTTCTGAAAATCCAGCCACCCAGTTTGGTCCCTAAACCAGGGCTGAACGCCACTGAAATAAAACCATTCCAAGGTAATGACCTGGCTTCAGGCTTGCTATTGTCTCACAGCGGTCATCAGATGCCGGAGAAAAATGAAACCTTGAGGGTGAAAGATCTTATCCAAGCTCAGGCAGGAGAAACACGTTCCTCTGCAACCTTGTTCTCCAAGTGGCCTCCCCTCCCAGCGTACCCCGAGTGGCACACGGCCCGAAACACAGACAGATCAGCACCGGCATGTATACAGCTGTAAATAGATCATATACAATGGTGTTTCATTTTGCATTCCCAGCTTGCCAACAGATATTAGGCCATGTGTCTGGTCGTGAGAGGGAGAACTTAAGCCCTGGAACAATAGCTAGAGAATTTTCCTTTGTGCATGGTTGTGGAATAAGGGCCCCTAAGCACGACCAAGGTCCTGTCGTGGCCGAGTAAAACGATCCATGTGAAGTCATGAACGAGCAGATGAGCGTCTGAACCGCGGCAGAGGACACCCACCAGCCCCCGCTCCCTCCCGCGGCTCAGGAGCTCTGCCCCAGCTCCAGCTCTTCCTCCTGGCTGGGATATTTACCCCGCCGCTTTCAAAATTGTGTCACGGCAGACTTTATAGCAAGGAAATAATCTGACAAAACCAAACATACTAAAAGGCCTTCACTTGTAGAACGCTATCAAAGAAGAGGTGCTCGCCATCACTAAAGGGGGATACCTTGTCTCCAGTTGTGGCTCGGGCGGGCAGAAGAGAATTTTTAATGCCAAACTGCAATGGATAAAAACTGGGTTAAACATTAACATCGGGATTTATCAAGTCCTAAACAATGTAGTGATCGGGGCAATTTATACTAGCGGTGGAATTAGAAATAAATAAAAAAATTATGACATTTCAGGCTACCTCTATTTCTGTGAGCTTCTGCTTAAAGTTAGTACTTAACTTTCTTACTCTGCACACAGAGCCCAAACCCACTATTACCGACGCAGGTGCCTTTCAGATGAACAGCAACTGGAGAACAAGCAAAAATAGAGACAGGGAAAAGAGAAAAGTAGCAGTTCTGCTCTAAGGCATTGCTTCCCCCCCAAATTAGGCTGCTCTAAGGTTTCCTAGCCAAGGACAGTATCTATCTTCGCTTTCCCTCTTGGATCCCTGCGAAATAACTATGCGCTCCAAAAGAATCACAGGGAGAAAACCAAACACCCGGCCCAGGCGGGGTTGTTGTACTTGCCTGATGGCATCGCTTGTCATTGCAACAAAAGGTCCCTGGGCAATTTAGGGCATTTTGTCCACACCTTTACGTCTTGCGGTTGTGTTAAACAGCACCCCACCATATCTAAACCGCAACATTTCCCATGCAAAATGCCTGCAGGCTTAGTATTCTCCCCAAGGATTACGCAAAGTAAAAAGACCCCCGATACGTACATACGGAGAGGGGGCAATACAGCCGAGACAAACACAGCACGAGCAAGAAGCCAGTTCCTCTACGCTGACTCAAAACTGCAAATCCCCACATTTAAGGGACTGCACACGTCCCAGCAAATACACAGAGAGGGGCACTCAGGAGGGCATCTAGCCTGTTTTCTTGCCCAGTAACAGCACCGGGAGTATTTCTATCACAGGAATAAAGCAGGATGCATATTCCCTCTGTTCCAGAAAGCCCGTCTTCTGCTCACCGAGATCTTCCAAAGTAACTTGAAAGCGCGAGGTGCTCTGAGGAGGGCGCGTGGGCGAGCGCGTGCTCGCACGTGATGGCATTAGCGTGCTCGTCACGGTGTGCAAATCGGCTCAAGCACCGGCTGACCCCGCGCCTGCTGCCGTCCATCCCCGCAGCGAAGCGGGCCCCGTAAGCGGGGCTTTGAAGGGGAAGTTAATGCATTCTTCAGCACCGCTATTTGCCTTGCTGTTCATGCAGGGCTAATTTTGGTATTGCTTTCATGGCTGTACTTTGCCCTGAATATATGATTTTTTTCTTCCCTCTGTTCCGATTTTCTTTCCAACCCCTGTCAAGGCAACCAGTGCAGGCATTTATGGCCTTTCCGCTTGCTGAAATGTGATCTTCAGCAAAGCAGAGTTTGACCTCTCCTGCCTTTCAGGCCAGTACAGCTTTCGCTTAAGGCATCGCTGGCAGTGGGCACACAGTAGCTTTTCCACAGAGCGGCTAGGATGCTGCAGAGTGAAAAAACCAATATTTGCAAGGTGCAAACTCACACCCACCCCCCGAACCTGTGCCTTTGGCACATTTGCAGAGGGACTGCTAGGTGCAACTCAAAATTACAGCTGGGAGGACGTGAGGACCTGTGCATCTCCAGCAAGCAAGAACTCCAAACTGCAGCACAGTCTCTCTTACACATCCTTTTTTTTTTTTTTTTTAAACAAATAAATACACAGGTACCTTGCCACTGGGATCCAGCCTGGCACTCTGCTTAGCCATCTCCTGTGGGAACACAACTGCTTCCACACCTCTCTTTTTCCAAGTTCTGCTTATAATTAAACTCCCTGACCTAGCATCACCATCTTCTAAGGTCCTTTCCCAGCCTCTTCGCCTAGCAGCGGTCCCCATGAGCTTGGCAAATGTAGGCAATGATGAAGCAAACCAGCCCGGCTATTTGGCAGCTGCTTGCTGCCGTGTCCTGCTATTTGGGCTGGTCCATATCTCCCCGAGCCTTTCCCATACGTAAGGAGATGCTCCATGGCTGTTGCCATGGCAGGCTGCTAAGCAGCACGCTGCCCGGTCCTCTCCGTTTCTCTCTTCTCTCCCAGAGCCAGGCAGTTTGTCCTTCCGCAGCATTACTAGAGAACCTAAAAGCTTCTCTTGCGCCTTGGGTATGGGCTCAGGAAGCGCATCTGTGTGGCAGCGTCTCCTCCCTCACTATGCCCACCCGGGCTCTCCCTCCACTATTTGCTTGCTTTTGGGCCTTTCATTTGCGAACTTGCAAATTTTTGTCAGTTTTTGACACCAGCAGCACAAAGAGACAAAGCCAGATGGAGGTAACGTGGGGGTACGTGTAGAGTACCTCAGCTTCGCCGTTAAACGTACGATTGAAACACGCAGGATCGCCAGCCGAAGATGATCACGTCCAAAGGAAAGCCATGTTGTAGGCGGCGCTGGCACAGAGGTTAATGTGACGCACTGATCCGGCCACGGACTTTATCCAAGGTGTAAACTGCTCTGTGCCTCCGTGCTGCAGCTCCTCAGCAACCAACGGGGACAGCACCTCCTTTCTGCCATCCTTTTTTGGCCTTATCTGTTCAGAAAAATCTGGTCATTCCGCTACATGGACTTTTTTTTTTAAAAAAAACCCCTACGTTTCTACAGCATATACAGACTCAACATTTGTCCCCTTTTCAAGATACCACATAACAATTTTTTTCTAAGGTAAAAGATTTGGGGTCCACATCTTTGCTGAGAGAGATCAGAAAAATCGAGCTAAATCCAGGCTGGAATGAACTCTCCGGCTGCAGCTCCATAAGCCAGCACATTGAGGCAGCGACAAGTCTTGGAAGGGGGGTAAAATCAAATTTTTCCCAAGCAAAACATTTTTATTAATTTGATAACCACCAGCATTTTATTTTGACATTAACTAAGATTCCAATCTCGATAATGGGAAACGGCAGCTTTCTGCTAAAAGCCGAGGGATTCATTCCTGGTTTTTTACACCAACATTCAAGCAGCTCAGCAGCATCTGCTCCATTTCTGACGGAGAGTTTCACCTATAGGCAGCGTACGCCGGTATGTGTTTTAAAAAATATTTCCATATGCTAAAGGAATGCAAATGGTTGCCAAAGAAAGTGGCTGTTACAGCAGCAGGCTAGGGCTGTTTTTAAAGGAAAAACTGCTGCAGAAACGAGGTATCCACAGAGGTGCACTAAAGCAACACTAACTGCAGTGACCTTGAGATGACCTAGACCTCCTCATGTTACAAAAATGAAAAGGGAGTTAGAAAATCTGAGGCCAATTAGGCGCTTTTTTTTTCCTGGAGACATGATGAAATTTCCTGAAACAAAAACTTTAGCAAATTCTATAAAATACTTCTAGCTTTGGTGGAAAAATAAATTATTGCCTTTTTATCTCCTCATTCCTGAGGCGCAGAACTGGCCCACTTCTGTTTGTGCAGATGGATTGGAGGGAAAACACCCAAAGAAGGGCCAAGTGGTGAGATTCTTGGCACGAGCAATTAAGTGTGAAGTTATTCTCAGGGCTGCCTATTTGTT
>NW_009258269.1:1683171-1694156 GCF_000687185.1 Egretta garzetta
TATATGGAAAGATATTGTCTGGGAAAAAGTGTGAAGTAAGGATTATATGTCCTGAAATGTGATTAGCGAGCAAAGCGTCGTCTGTCCTTGACAGGGTCTCTCCAGACCGGCGACACGGAGGTGGCTGCGCTCAGGTGGCTCCCAGGACCCTTGGCTTTTGGTCTGAACTTCACTTCTGAAGCACATCCACTGACCAGGCACAGAGGCAGGGGCCATCACCAAGGAGAAGGTTGTCTCCTCACCACCCTCCAGCGCTCCGTACCTACTTGCATCCATCCCAGGGGATGTTCGTGGCAGCACGCAGCTTCCAGTGGGTTCGAGGTGCTGCAGAGCATCGCTCCCGTCATGTGTGGGCAGAAGCTGATCCCAGAGGAGGGTTTGGTGCTCAGCAGCTTCCCATCGCCACAGCTGAGCAGAGGAGGGTGCGATGGCTCAGACTCCTGTTGAACACGTCCTGCGTCAGCTCTCCCAGGGAGAGGCACGACTTCTCCTGGCCCATGTGGGCTACTGACCACGGCGTCTGGGCAGCCCAGGTGCCAGCCACGTGGTGGGGGGACACCTCCTCCTGGCAGAGCTGTGCCCGTGGCTGGCAGCTGGAGATGGCTCATCCACGCAGGTCAAGCACAGCCGAGGCTCCCACCCTCTCCTGCCCTGTGCATGAGTGGGCTCCCCAGTCAACAGGTACCAGGTCCTAGAGCCAAAACAGTGGGGCAGAGGAGGGCTGAAGAGTCCCTTCCCTCTCTGCTGCTCGCCCTCCACCGACTTCTGCCGACTTCGACTCCCTGAGAGAGCAGATGGGGAGGGCCAGGAGTGCCCGGAGCACGAGCTCTAATGCAGAGCCCGGGGACAGCATTTTCAACCCTTTGCTGTCACATCTGTCACCAGCACCACCACTCTGGGAGGGGGTAGCTTCCTCCACCCTTCCCTTGCTAAGCACAAAAGCTCACTTCTTTCCAACGAGAAAGTGGACCCCGACACCCTGGTGTAAGCAGGTCTTACACCTCGCTGTCAGCGTAGCTACCGCCAAGGCCCAGCGTTTGGAACGAGGTCCCCAGTGAGGGACGGCCTCCGTGAAGGCTGCTAGCCCCATGCTCACAAAGCCGGTCTCCGCAGCCTGGATGGGCACAGCCACTGCGGCACAGGGGCCGTCAGTGCTGTTGTACGCCCATCCCTGTCTTGGATGCCCTGGGGCCACCGGGTGGCTACCCCACAGATTAGATTCAGCTCAAAGGCCAAGGGCCGCCCTCTCGCGAGTCACCGTGGCTGTCCATTGCCGCCTTCATCCTGGAGGTGCTGCAGCAAGATGCGCGCTGGTTTCTCTAAGTACAACTGGGACAGACAAGGCGCCTCCGCAAAGCAAAACTGTCCATGCCGCCATCGCTTGTGGCAGACCACAGGGCTGCTCCTCACCCGCCGCTGTGCTCCGCACCCCACGCCCCCTCTGCACCCCTCTTTTGCCTGTGGGCCAGGACCAAACAGAGAGGGGCTGCAAAGAGGGATGGGGTGCTGCGCCAAGGAGCAGCAGGATGGGGAGTGGGGGGCACGAAGGGTCCTCAGCGGATCACAGCCAGGCCATGCACCAAGGCCTACGCCTGCATCTCTCTCCAAAACCAAAGGTCCGCATGCAAAACCAGTGAGCCATTTTGTCTCTCCCGCCCAAGGGGAAGCAGAGGTTTGGGGCAACACCACCCTGGCCGCCTCCCCGTGCCTCCCTTCCTCGCTCAGCGCAATCCCGTTCCAGAGGGAAATGTTTGTGTTTCAATCCAAACGCTGGTGGTTTGGACTTTTCCTTTCACAGCTCGAGTCTCGCGGCATCTGCTGTACACCGTGACAAGGGTTTGCGAGCCAGCCAGGAGCATGTGCCGAGAGCAGCGGGTGCCTACGAGCGCTGGGGAGGAGCCGGCAGGACGCCTTTGCCTGGCGCTTGCCAAACCAGCCCGGGGGATTTGGAGTCGACGATGCGTGTGTCGAGCACTCCAAGCACCTTTTCTCAATCCATTCCCCCCCCACGCCACCTCCAAGGAGCTGCTGCGCCACAGGCGAGCGCGCTGCAGGGTGAAGAGTGCAAGACACATGCAAAACTCATCAGAGACGTCGTGTTTAGACAGGAAAGACCTGCAAGACCATCGGGTTCATCTGCTGGCGAGAGACGTCGCTGCGCTGATACCAGAAATCCCACAGACAAGAGGAACCTGCATTCCTCCGACACGGCTGGATTACCCGACCACGAGGGCTGCTCCGGCTTCGCAGCCACGATCAGACAGCAGGAAAGACGATACGTGGAGAGAGGGTGGTCAGGCTCCAAACTTTTCCAGATGCAGCCGTAACTAAATACTGTTCCCACAGCACCGCCGGTGCTCAGGCAGCGGAGCAGCACCAGGTCATTATCAAAGAGGAGACCAAACCCGGTTCTTTCTGATGCCTAATTGGATACATCCAATTATGTTGTGCAGGGCTGCGTAAACCACATAACTGAAAATTCTGTGGAACCTCTTTGGTTCAGTTGTAATTTTGATTGTTAAATTACTGCTTGGAATAGTCAAGAAAATGTAAAGGCTAAAATAAAAGGAAAATCTTCTAAGGATAAAAATTAACTATTTCAGCCAGCGCTAACAGCTTTTAGCGGGCACATACCACGTATTTACGGATAGCGGAAACACCCAGGGAAACCAAGTGAGCTCAAACAACTAAATCAAGAGACGTCTAGGTTGAAATACGTCCTTCATCCTGCTACAGTACCCAGACCCAGCCCTGAGTAGGTCTTCCAAGAGGATGTTGGCTATAGATTTGGGTAATTACTGCTGATTTTTTGTCGTCTTATGTCCCAAATTCTGGTTACGTTTGAAAATAAAAAGCATTTCTGCAGAAGGCCCACAGCACCGCCCTGAAGGCCCTGCCTCCCGCAGCGGTATTTTTTCCTGGTGTGTAAGCGATTAACACCTGACTGACGCCCTGCTTCAGCACCCCGCAGCACAAAATGCTTTCAAGGCATCCAGGGAAAAGCTGGAGCTTGGAAAAGCCAACGAAGGCTCCAGCCCAGCCCACTCCGGCACGGCGGCACAGCGAGGCGCTGCAGGAACGCGGGGTGCGACGCCGCGCAGGGCGGCCGTAAAAGCTGCCGCTGACACAGAGCACGGCCGGGAGCTCGGCGGGCCGGGGCCGCCCCCCCAAGAAAAACCAAAGGGTCTGACCTGGGCTTTTTAGGAAAAGCACTGCTGGGCTAGAGAGGAGGATCTTTCCTGAATTTGTTTTTTGAATTATTCCTATGCTCTTTCTTCAGGAGACGTTGGTCCTGAGGCTCCCCATGGTACTCGGGGGCAGTGTCTGTGACACCCCTCGGCTCCCGGGCACCCCCAGGCTCTCAGTGCGGTGCAGAGGAAGGTCCGCGTCCTGCAGGGTCGTGCTCTACCCATCCGCATCGCCAGCGACACCGCATTCTCTAATTCAGCCTGGAAGCTTTTGGCTGTCAGAAATCCATAGCCCAGTTAGTTACGCCCCTTGAAAATAAGGACTGAGGCCTTGGATCTTTATCCCATGGATATCCCATTGGATGTTGTGGTTGGTGCTGTAAAAACACAGACGCCGAGGGCACGAATCTGGGCTCAGTCTCTTGGGAAAGCGCCAAGAAGCCAGCCCTGCCACGTTAAGCCTGTGGCTCCCGTGGGTCGCTCGGCCTCTCTCGGGGCTGGGCTGAAAGGTGCAGCGTAAGGAGGTGCACGAAGGCCCTGGCTCCGCCAGCCCCAGGATTCCCTTCCAGCTGAAAGATTCCCATTCTGAAATCTCCTTACAGCTTTTGTTTGGTTTTTGTTTGCTTGGGTTTTTGGGTGGTTTGGTTTTGTTTGGTTGGTTTCGTTGTTGGGTTTGTTTTTTTTACAAAATATACACTGATTTCACCGACCATATTAAACACATTTCTTGTAAATTAACTTCCTTAGCAACAGATTAATTTCCACAAAGCTATTAAAAAATGAGAAAACAACCCCAGAAGATATAATTTTGAATCCTTTTGTGACCTTTTTGTCCCCATTACTCTTCACCTGCAGGGAACAAGTGAGCACAGCAGGGAGCACGGGGAGGGTTGGGGGTAACCAGGGAGCATCTCCCCATGGATGCAGGTAAGATGGAGCCCAGGCTTCCCGCATGGCACAGCACGGGTCAGCCCGCACCAGGAGGAGGCAACGAACAGCCCAGAGGCAAATCCCTTTAAAGCTCCCAGTCCAAGCCCCGGTGGCTGCTTGCTGGGCAGCAACCGCTGCGGGGATTCGCTCTGCTGAGAGCCAGAGAGGAGAGGACAACCCTCGGGGCTGCTCGCCGCAGCCCTCCCTGAAGAAACCACATCACAAAACTAACAGCCACGTGCGACCGCTTACACAGACTCTTCTGCCCTAAAAAACAAAGCGTGACTGTTCGTCACAGCAGCTTCTTCCCCAGCTCTTGCGGACCCCAGCTCACTCCGAAAAATAAACAAGTACATACACTCATGAGACCCTACGGGGCTGAACTGCTCTAGCCTTTCTTCTTTCTTTTTTTAATCATAAACACACCCATCCTTCAGAAACATTCCCATTTGCAAGATTTAATGAGCCGGCACAACGGACCGCTCACCGATTCCCAACGTAGAGCAAGCTCCCTTGCCACTGCGAGCAGCCGGCCCCGTTGGAGACCTGCAAAGCTCCCGCTACCATTCAAAAGAGCTGCTGCTCAGAGCACCCCAAAACCTTGAGGCTGAGGAGGCTCTGTCAGACCTAGGGCCCTCCACCCCCTGGGAAAAACCCAGGGCCCTTGGCTGAGCGCTGCGCGCCCTGCAGCTCAGTACCTGCTTTCCAGAGATGCCCTCGAGAAGCTCGCGTTTCTAACCAGAAACCCAAGGATTGAAGGTGAAATTAAGAACGCTTAATTGAACACAAAGAAGGTAAACCTGATGGCAGCAGGAGAGAGAACCCAGAAAAACAGGCCATGGCCGAGCACAATGCTCCTCTCTTTTGTTCACAACTCTCTGTTCTAGCAAGACTTCGGGGCTGTCCCCAGATCAGGTGAGGATCAGCGTTACACGTCTCAGCAATTACTTGAGGGTTGTCAGGGGCTGCGTTGCACGCGATGCTGGGCAAACCGTGGCTGTGCAGCCCGAGCTATGAGCTGCCAGCAGCGGGGAGAAATGGAGCCCACCATTTACCTTTGGTCTCTTCTCTTCAAGGCAGAGATTTGGCCGTGGCAGAGGCACCTTTCCTGGCGGCGGAGGCTCTGCTGGAGGGATGTGCCAGCTCACGAGCAGCCTTTGCTACTGAGGTGCAACCCATGGGGCTCCGCGGGCACCCCCCATGATCTCCAGCCAAAAGGGCAGGCACCACCTCTTTGCCCATTGCCCACCTGGCCGAGAGGCTCATCCAGCGAAGCCAAAGGCTCTGGTCCCCAGGGCTCACCCGCTCCTCCAACATGGAAGTGCCATCTTGGTGGAAGACCTTCTTCTGAGCATGACGTGTTCAGAAATTAAAAACAAAACCTTCAAAGGAAAAAAAAAAAGGAGGAAAGAAAAATTTTCAACCTTGTTAAAAAATAGCGGAGAGATACAAATGCATCTCGCCTTATTTGCACTGGACGGTGCCAAGGAAAAGATGAAATTGTGATTCTTTAAATCCTTCAGACAAGGAAAGTTAGAAACTTCAGCTTCAGACCCATCTCTGGATTAAAAAAGAGGCCACCCAGCCCGGGCAGCCCCACCGCCCTGGCCAGCGGAGGCTGGGGCAGTTTCTGGCATCGGCAGCCCCGCTCACGCTGCCGGACACGAGGGGAGCCGCTCCCGCACTGACACGTCAGCGTGCCGGGGCCCAGCGATGGGATCCGTAAACACATAGCGGGAAGGTTTGCAGCTTATTCTCCATATCCAGAGGGGAAACATCTCCCCAGAGCAGGCGCTCCCCCCCATCCACCTTCTCCTCCTGTTGGCATGTGCAGCCGCTGCTCTTCGTGGAGCCTTTCCAGCAAGTACCAAGCATAAAAACCTCAAAAAATATACACCCCTCGCACTTCTCCGGAAGGGAAAGTTGCTGTTTCAGATCCTCCCGGAGGCTTTTGACTCGTACAGGCTCCACGTTGCAGCTGAGCAGCTCCTGGATGGGGAGAGCAGTGGCTGCCTCCTGCAAGCAGGGTGTGGGCAGAGCTGGAGCCCAGGCGAGGTGGTGGGTGCCAAACGCAGGGACCTGCCACCTCCCTGCAGTGGCTGCTAGGGGGTCATAGAATAGAATCATAGAATCGTTTAGGTTGGAAAAGACCTCTAAGATCATCAAGTCCAACCATTGCAACAGGCCGTGGCAGAGCTCGGCCCCATAATTTTGGTGTTTGAAGGTGCCAGAGGGCAGCGGGGAGGAGATGGCGCTTTGCTGGGCTGAGGGCACAGTGGCGGCACAGGCAGGGGGGGCTTCAGGGGCAGAGGAGCTCAGACAGACAGAGGGAAACCCAACCAATGGGGACAGGAGGGACACCCCTTGGGAAAGGGGCAGGAAAGCTCCTGCCACGGAGATGGGGGAAGGGGCTGGGACCAGATGGTCCCTGACACGGCAGCAGCCCCACACAGCTGGCAGGAAGCACCCACACGTGGAAACCAGCCCAAAGCACGGGGACACCAAAGCCCTCGCTAGACCCGAGTGCTGCAGAGCAGCCGGTGACAGGGCCTGGGCCCCTGTGGCCTCCCGAGCCCTCAAAGCACGTCACAAGCGTGCAAGAGCTCAGCACCAGCCTTCCTGTTGCCATCCTGCCGTTCCTAGCCAGCGGCCACACACCGCCTCAGTCACGACAGGGTTGAGGGTAAAACAACGTTTTGCCCCCAGCAGCTCTGGTTTGCGGGGCTGGGTGGGGGGACACACACACGTGCTGCCAGCTCCTTCCCCTTCGCCAGCACACTGCTGGCCCCGAGCTCCGCCGCGATTGCTCCCACCTGATCCCCAGACCTGATCCCCAGAACAGTTTCTAAAGCTTTCCTCGCACAGCCTGGACGAGCAACAGGTCTGAGATTCCCTTCTCGGAGCTGGGCCGCATGGAGCCATGGCTTCTGGAGGACACGCACCACATCCCCTCACTGCTCCCCAAAACCCCCCTGTGCCGCTTGCTGGGGTTTCAGCGCCGTCCTCTGCAGAGCACCGCTCAGCACCTGGTTTGCTGTTACCTTTTAACCTACCATCTCTCATTCTCTCATTCTCTCATCTCTGTAATTAAGACCAATGGCACATGGCCCCTGCAATGCCTGGCCGGGGTGGGTTTGGAGGTGCAGGGCGAGAGCACCCCAACACCCCGCCCCGCAGCCCGACCCCTCCTCGCTGCAGCTGGCGCTTTGGGAAGGGCTTTGCTGGGCCTGAGCGAGGGCCCCCGCTGCCTGCGGTGCAGCCCCAGCCCTGGCGCGCAGCCAGCTCACAGCTTCCATTGCCACAAACAGCGCTGGGAAGCCCTCAGGTGGCCTCAAGCTCAGCAGCTGCCTGGCTCAGCTCAGCAGGGGACAGAGCGCGTCACCCCCGCGCTCAGCTCCTGCTCTGCCTGCCCGGGAAGCCAGGGGCAGCTGGGGGGCGACCATCTCCATCCCCCCAACCTCTCCCAAGCTCTGCCCGTGTGGCCGCCTTGACCCACGCCAACCCCTGGGCTCTGAAAGTCGCAGCCCTTCAGCCCAGAGAGGGGACTTAAACCAGCAAAACCATGAATGCACGAGCTCAAAAACCAGCGACGAGCAAGGAAACGGCCACCGAAGCCCTGCCTGGGGAGTCTGTGGTCACAGGCGTGCCTCTACTCTGCCCTACTGAGACCCCACCTGGAGCACTGGGTCCAGTTCTGGGCTCCCCAGTTCAAGAAAGATGAGGAACTCCTAGAAAGAGTCCAGAGGAGAGCAACAAAGATGATGAGGGGATTGGAGCATCTCCTCTACGAGGAAAGGCTGAGGGAGCTGGGCTTGTTCAGCCTGGAGAAGAGAAGACTGAGAGGGGACCTCATCAACACATACAAATATCTCAAGGGTGGGGGTCATGAGGACGGAGCCAGACTCTTCTCAGTGATGCCCAGTGACAGGCCAAGGGGCAATGGGCACAAACTGAAACATAAGAGGTTTCAGTTGAATATGAGGAAAAACTTCTTGACTGTGAGGGTGCCCGAGCCCTGGCCCAGGCTGCCCAGGGGGGCTGTGGAGTCTCCTTCTCTGGAGATATTCAAAGCCCGCCTGGATGAAGTCCTGTGTAACATGCTCTAGGTGAACCTGCTTTAGCAGGGGGGTTGGGCTAGATGATCTCCCGAGGTCCCTTCCAACCCTTGCCAGTCTGGGATTCTGTGCGAGGGTGCCGAGGGAGGTTCACCTCTGCAGCGCTGAGGAAGGTTGCTCTGCCCTGCCCCAAATCATTTGGCTTTCACCAGGGCACTCCCAGCCCCAGAGCACGCAGGCTCGGCCCTGCTCCCCCGACGGGCAGAGGGGTAAGAGCTGCCGACGCGCCTGGCGCAGGGAGGTTTTGTCACTCTCCCTGCACGCTTCGCTGCAAAGCTCTGGGAGGAAAGGCCCCCAAGTCATCCCGGGCGCCTCCTCGCTTCAGCCCACGAAGTGACAGACCCTGCAAAATGGTTACTCGTAACAGGGCAACTTGATTATGACTTACAGCCACCCTTACACGATTCAAGACAAGGTTGTAGCTCGCACCTTACCTGTTGGACGCAGGCAGCTGAAGGAGCCGTTCATTCGTACGCAGCCGGAATGATCCGTTCCAGAAACGCCTGTTGCTCACCCTCCAGCTTACGCGAGGAACCGGACAGGCATCAGAACAGGCCTGTGATCTTCACACCAGATTAAAAACCTGATTAAAAGCTCCCAGTTCCAGCCTGGGGAAGAGGTTTGGTGCCTGCCCGTCGGGAGCTGCAGGACCGTGCTGGGCAGCCTCCGCAGCGGAGCCAGGCAAGAGCAAACACCCGAAACCCATTCCCTGTGACTGCTGCCCCGCGCAGGAGCCGCCTCCGCAGCAACACAAGCAGGATGCCGCAGGACAGGCGGTGTCCCTCCGCACCCAAGTGCTCCCGGCGCACGCAGCTCCCTGCTTGTCCTCCTGCCTTTGCAAGGTGTCTCCACCACCCTCCGTCCCACAGCCCCCGCACTCCTGCTCTCGCTCCCCACTCGGGTCTTCTCCACCTCACAGCTGCTCAGAAAAGAAAAAAAAAAAAAAGCAAACTTCTGCAAATGGTGAGAAGCAGGGGTAAACGAAGAGCAGACATTGGCGAAGAAAAACCTTGCTGCAGCAGAGGAGAGGTTTGGCAAAGTCAGCAAAAACTCAGTCCTGGGGCGCTCAGCTCTGCACCCTGAGGGGGAAGCTCCGGGCGGCCGGTTTGTAGCGCCAGGCCCAAGCACCTCCAGCTCAGCCCAGGAGCACCCGTCCTGCTGCTCTCCCTCCCACCACCACACTTGCCACTGATTGATTGGACTAATGCACATTGGTACCCAATTAGGCTCATCAACACAGCTCCCACCTGGAGAGCCAGCCCCAGCTGAGCTGAATCCCATCGAAGAGGAGCCTTTGTCCTGCCATGAAGCTGACACCTCGCGGTGCTGACACAGCAGAAAAGCCATGAGTGACTTCCCCGCACGCGCTGACACGCAATGGCAACCGATCCTGGCAAAACTGCACTCCAGTGGGAAAACCGGAGCCAGGGGAGCCACTGACACCAATCCTTCCTGCCAGAGCAAGCAGCTCTGTACAACAGCCCAAGTACCACAGCCCAGCCCGCTGCAGCTTATCTTCAGATTGGAGTTTTAAACGAATTTCCTAATTTGTAGTTCTCTGTTGAGCACTTGTCGCCTCCAATCCCCTTCACAAAGCCCACGGTGGTGCCGGAGCAAGCAAACCCATCGCTGCACAGAACACAAACTAACGCAGCAGGGACCGGGGCGGAGAGGCAGCTGGCTGGGCAGAACATGGCTCCCCCTGGCACGGGGCACTGGGGGACCTCACCCCCCCATCGCCTCTGTGCCAAGCACATGGTCAACAGCCAGGGCTACCTCGTACCTCGCAACCCGGGCCAAGTCCCCAGATCTCCCAGGGAATGCTCCCGGGGTGTTTCACAGCAGCACGGTTACACCGCGCCCAGGACAGAGCATTGCTCCCAACCTCCGGGGAGAGGGAAGAGCCAAAAGGGGCCCCCAGAGCCCGGCAGGATGGGTGGGAGCACCCGACAGAGCGGTGCCTCCGCAGCTTCGCTGTGAAGCTCTACCGGTGCGAATTAACAGATGACTGTTAAACAGGCTGCAACTGCAAGGAAAACCACCCAACAAAACAACCAAAACCAAAGGCCACCCAGGCAAGATGGAGTTTTAAAGTTTGACCTCAAAGTTTATACTCCAGATTTTAGCAGATCTATCACAGGGCTTTTACGGCTTGTTTGGATAACGATACTCGGCAAGACGTTCACAGCCCCTTTCAAGAGTTCAAGCGAGGCTCCACGTTTTACAGCACGCTTCTAGCGGAAAACACACGAGACCTGACTTGCTTTCCTCTTACTGAAGCGCAGCTACGGTCTGAGCAGCAGCAAAGTTGCTTTGAAAATTATTATCCAGCAAGCGTCAGAGCGGGCCATGAAGAATAAAGAGTCATCTACATTAGAGAGACATTTTGGGGGCTGAATTGGCCAATACTTCACCAAAACTTTGTTCATATTCTTAGCACAGAGTTTACAGCACCTTTAAAAACATTTCAGGTTAGTGCTTCCAGCGTACACCTTACCAGAAAGAGCACTTTCAAGAGAAGGTCGCTGGTGAGCCCACTGGTTGGCTCCCAAAGTCGGCTCAAGCCCTGCAGAGGCTGAAGCACAACAACCGAACAGATTTTCCCCCGGGCTGTGACAAGGCAGCAAGATCCTGGCCAGTCCCCTCTGCTAACGGCGGGAGGGAGCGGCAGAGGACCCGCGCGATCAATCGCTTCTGGTCTGCTCCTTCAGAAACCAACGGGAGGGACTCATTAACCACCCAGCCAATGTAG
>NW_009258269.1:1694984-1696320 GCF_000687185.1 Egretta garzetta
GGCCGCCGCCTCAGGGTGGCAGATGAGGCTGGAAAACTGCACTCCAGTGGGAAAACCGGAGCCAGGGGAGCCACTGACACCAAACCTTCCTGCCAGAGCAAGCAGCTCTGTACAACAGCCCAAGTACCACAGCCCAGCCCGCTGCAGCTTATCTTCAGATTGGAGTTTTAAACGAATTTCCTAATTTGTAGTTCTCTGTTGAGCACTTGTCGCCTCCAATCCCCTTCACAAAGCCCACGGTGGTGCCGGAGCAAGCAAACCCATCGCTGCACAGAACACAAACTAACGCAGCAGGGACCGGGGCGGAGAGGCAGCTGGCTGGGCAGAACATGGCTCCCCCTGGCACGGGGCACTGGGGGACCTCACCCCCCCATCGCCTCTGTGCCAAGCACATGGTCAACAGCCAGGGCTACCTCGTACCTCGCAACCCGGGCCAAGTCCCCAGATCTCCCAGGGAATGCTCCCGGGGTGTTTCACAGCAGCACGGTTACACCGCGCCCAGGACAGAGCATTGCTCCCAACCTCCGGGGAGAGGGAAGAGCCAAAAGGGGCCCCCAGAGCCCGGCAGGATGGGTGGGAGCACCCGACAGAGCGGTGCCTCCGCAGCTTCGCTGTGAAGCTCTACCGGTGCGAATTAACAGATGACTGTTAAACAGGCTGCAACTGCAAGGAAAACCACCCAACAAAACAACCAAAACCAAAGGCCACCCAGGCAAGATGGAGTTTTAAAGTTTGACCTCAAAGTTTATACTCCAGATTTTAGCAGATCTATCACAGGGCTTTTACGGCTTGTTTGGATAACGATACTCGGCAAGACGTTCACAGCCCCTTTCAAGAGTTCAAGCGAGGCTCCACGTTTTACAGCACGCTTCTAGCGGAAAACACACGAGACCTGACTTGCTTTCCTCTTACTGAAGCGCAGCTACGGTCTGAGCAGCAGCAAAGTTGCTTTGAAAATTATTATCCAGCAAGCGTCAGAGCGGGCCATGAAGAATAAAGAGTCATCTACATTAGAGAGACATTTTGGGGGCTGAATTGGCCAATACTTCACCAAAACTTTGTTCATATTCTTAGCACAGAGTTTACAGCACCTTTAAAAACATTTCAGGTTAGTGCTTCCAGCGTACACCTTACCAGAAAGAGCACTTTCAAGAGAAGGTCGCTGGTGAGCCCACCGGTTGGCTCCCAAAGTCGGCTCAAGCCCTGCAGAGGCTGAAGCACAACAACCGAACAGATTTTCCCCCGGGCTGTGACAAGGCAGCAAGATCCTGGCCAGTCCCCTCTGCTAACGGCGGGAGGGAGCGGCAGGGGGCCCGCGCGATCAATCGCTTCTGGT
>NW_009258269.1:1696684-1775134 GCF_000687185.1 Egretta garzetta
GCCAGACACGCCCTGGCCAGTCCCCGCTGCTAACGGCGGGAGGGAGCGGCAGAGGACCCGCGCGATCAATCGCTTCTGGTCTGCTCCTTCAGAAACCAACGGGAGGAACTCATTAACCACCCAGCCAATGTAGCTCACAAAGAAAACTCCTGCCAGAAGACCACAGAAGGCCAGGACAAGAACATTGAGTCACTGACTGCCACGAGTCACTGCACAGTAGCTAAAGAAAAGCCAAGGAAAAAGCTTTTCTCAAGGCAGAGCCAGCACTGGAAGAGCCCGGGGTTCAGGGCATGAACACAGATGCTCTGGCAGCCAGGGAAACGGGTAAGAATTTAAAAATTCTATCTGCATTCTTGATAAAGTAAGAAAAAAATTCTTCTTGTGACGGTTCTGCTGACACGTGACCCGAATCGCTGCGGCTCAGTTCCTCCGAGGTGGGTGAAGCAGCTCAGCTCTGGTTTTCACCGCGTCCTCCCGAAGCGCGCACCGTAACCAGCGGGAGGGTAAAAAAAAACATCTCGAAACTGCACGCACCCCTAAAGCGTGTGGCCAGGCCACTGCCGACACCTTTTGGACCCGAAATGCTTTGGCCTGGTAGCCACGTGCCTTATGCTGGGCGCTGCCGAATGACCGGGGAAGGGCACCCGCCGGGCGAGCAGCGCCGGCACCAGCGCCCCGCACAGGAACGCTTACCCACGCGAGCTCAGAGTTAGCGCAAACGCACGCTGAGCTCACATTAACTACGGCGCGATGCCGGCGGTTGGTCAGACGACATCACTTAGCCATTTATTTGACCACTTAAGTTCAAACTTTTTTTTTTATTAAGCACATTCCACAGTACAAAGCTTTAGATCATGAACGATATCTGTACAATTTAACAGTTTCAAGAAGCTGTCCATACACCAACTTTCCAAACAGATAATTGGCAAACATAATTACAAGTTAGAATTAGACTATCCCAGTGCTTTGAAACATTAATATAGCAGTAATGTACAGTTGCCCAGTTATGGTTAGCAAAACACAGTCCAGAGTGCAGCCAGGATCACTACCATTAATCCCAGGAGTCAAGTTCCTTGGGTGCCAATCACGAAAGTCCACTGCTATGTTACACAAAGCACAAAGAAGTTTAGACCGCATGTTCAAATACCATTATCTCCCAAGGAAAAACATGAATTTAAATCTTACACATGCATTTTAAAAAAAAAAAAAAAAAAAAAAAAAAAGGGACTCCATTCTTCAGAAACAAATACCTTTTTCTTCAGGGCTGCGACAGATTTTTCCTTTTTAAACAGTTTAATATTAAAGCTATTAGATGAGAAGGGTAAAGTAAGACACGTTCCACGAACTACTGTCAAGCTTACCAAAAAGTGATCTCGGGGACGCTTAGGAGCGTGGTGTTAAATCTCGCGTCCTTCATCACATTCGGTCATCTCGATGAAATAAATATTGTTGTAGTAACACGCACATGGGAGCTTAACTTAAACACTGATCCCAACACCTCTCTCAACGCGGAGGGTGAAGAGGAGAAAACCTTAAGTCGCGCTGCTGTAACGGTTTGGTAACACCTTGGCGGGCGCGTCCTCTGCAACGCTGCGTCTAACCACGGCCCTTCCGCCGGTAACGCGGGAGCGGTCCCTCGGCAACTGGCCGACCCCTAACCTTTGGGATTGTAAAAAGGGAAAAACGCAAACCCAAGAAAAGTGCTGCCAGAGGACAAAAGTACACGACGTACAAACGACCAAAGGAACGGCAAAACGTTTCTGTGCCAGAACGGTGCCTTCTTCCCCGGGTGGATTTCGCGTGGAGCTCCACTGCAGCGTTGAAGAAAAGCCACCGACAGGCGCAGCCACACACGTCTAATGCAGGTAACATTCACGTTTGCATTTATCCATGTCTTATGCTGACGTAAGAAAAATGCAGTAGCGTTTATATGACCACATAAATTAAGAGACTATGACAACGTAAGGAGAAACTACTGAGACTTCCTAATAAAAGCATGCTAACGAAGAGGAACCATGAGCAGGACATCGCAGGGCGGTCACAGCCGACAGCTGTGGAAAAGAAAACTATGGCAGGGTAATTAGCACGGGAATCAGCACGGTAACCAGAGCGTTGACTTGAGGGGACCTCCACTCCACCGTGAGGAAGCGTCACATCAATCAAACATAATCAAACATAAATAAATTGAACTTTGGCCCATGGCATCTTCTCCATTGAGCAGCCAAACTAATGCTAAAGAAGGACATCAGCAGGCGTTTGCGAGGACCCGCTGGTATTAAAAGAAAGACATCTTGTAAATACTGCGGCACAAAAATATAAGATACAGAACATAAATTAAACGTTTTTTTAATTTTTAAAAAGTTTAGAAATTACATTTTAAAATATGTAGTTCCCATTAAAAAAATCCTAATGAATACTGAAAACCTCCTTTCGCAGAGAAAACGTCTCGGTAACTCCTATTAACCCCTACAGTGCCAGTAGTTAGAACATCCTGCTGCCAAGTGCTACCACGTTCTGTGTTAGTGTGTAGTGTCAGGAAATCCTGACTCCTAGCACCCGGAGGTTACACTGTTATGTACATTATATCTACATGCTTATACAGTATTTGAAATGAGGCAAGCACACATGGAAAGGTTTTAGTATACCAAACATTAGGAAGCGCAGGGCGGCTGTAGTACAGAGCACAGTTAAAAGGAAAAGACAGTGCTATACAACTAGTTCAGATAACCTAGCCTGAATTACAGGTAAATCTTTAATTTAAAAGAAATTATTGGTGCAGAAACAAGTAAACTGTAATCCAAAAATATTACTGAGCAATTCAGAAATATTTCTAAGAGTCCAGCGTACACTCCTAATCAAACAAAACAGGCTCTGAATCTGTCATGAGAGTAAAGTCTAAAGGACAACGGTGACTTTGAAAGCAAAGCTCTGTACATTCTGGGTATGTGTTTGGCACCCAAATTTCATTGGAGAATGTTTTTTTTCTTTAAAGTCAGACAAAAGTGCAAAGCAATATAAATTAGGCCAAGTCCTTTCTTGACTTCTGATTTATTTCTGAAAAACAAGCCATCAGAGTTCAGTTTCTACGGACAATTTACATGTGAAGCTTTGGATTTCTCATTGCAGGGAAGGACAGGCTTCTGAAATTCAGCTACTCGAAGTCAGTGAATTTGTAGTAAATTCAAAGACGACCACTGAGAGCAGGAAAGGTTAAGAAATTTAGATATAGAATTGTGCTGCTTTGCATCTACACAGCATCTAGAACCAATTCTGACTTTAGCTGTCAATCGACATCTTCAGGCATGTAGTAGCCAAAAATCCAGTAGTTCAAGACTGTGAAACCCTGAAAAAGACAAAAGACAAAAGATAAGCTGAATGGCAGAAGATACAAACCAACAAGCAACACATGGAGACATCTGGAGGAGCTTAGGCCCACACCTTGTGCTCCAGGCTGAAAGTAAAAGGGCAAAATACCCGTGAGGAGTGCAACACCGAGGCGGCACACTAAGGGGTTGCTCGCCATTAAATACATCCCTCTGGGCTGGAAGCCCTTCCTTCAAGAATCAAAAACCCTCTTGGGGCTGACAGGTGAGCCACCGGGCTCGCTGAACGCCGAGCGCTCTTTACCAAAATGGTCACCTACACTGAACTGAGAGAAAATTTTCCTTTCTTCTTCACGCTGCAGAAGAGGAAGCTCTGCACAGGATACAAAGCTCAGTCGCTTTAAATGCATGGGTTTTTACGAAAACAGACAAAAAACTCAGTAGTTTTAGGTCCCGGTTACCTTTTCCAACCTCATGACTCCATTATTAATTTGGAGCCAGGGCAAATTCTTAGTGTAATTAAATCTGAACTCTGATTTTACCTGCCACTTCCCAAACTAATTTTTATGGGCCACGGAGAACTACCCTCTTCTGATATGGAATTCCCACGAAAGGTTAAAACATCTTTAGGCACTTCCCCTTGACTTCCCTTCCCCCAGCCCAAGGCCTAGAGCTTAATAGAAGAATATTAGCCTATCATATGGTAACAATTTTTATCATGTTACAATAAACAACAGGAATTCAACAGAAAGCAATAAAACTCTCGCAGCCAACTGCCAGGACTGTCAAAAACGATCCGCTTTGAAGAGACATAACATCGCAAGCCTTGTAAAAAAGCATACGGGGCTGCTTCAAAATTCAGAAAAGTATAATGCTTGAAAGCATATAAAGCTATTTCATTAAATGTCATAATGAAATATTAGCTGTTCGACCATAATTTCATGTAGATTTACCGGTTTTTGGATTCTGAAGTCAGACAAACCTGTCAAAAAGTGACATCACAGCATCTCTCCTATATAGGAAATAATCATGTAGGGACTGCCATTACCAACACCAACAAGTCCCAGGATATGGGGGTCTGCGTGGTTTCAGCTGCGCGTCACGGGACAAGTCAGACATAAGCTGTGCAAAACTGTCAAGTAGGCAGAATCCGAACGGAAGAACGCGCTGCCAAGGGCATTTCTCGTATTTCACTGACAAATCTCAACGACGGTCTTGCGGGCCACATGTGGCAAGAGAGGAAAGACACCAGCATAGTGCTGGTCAAGCAAATTGATAGGAATTTTATTCAACTCCTAATTACTTTTGTGCTTAAGACATGCTATGTATAGCTTTTCCAGAAATTAAAACACATAAAAGATTGCCAAAATATACTTCTGTAATTTTTTTTTTTTTAACAACAACAAAAAAATTGTCAGCTTCAAATTATCTTGTAAGTTAACAGAAGAAAGTCCTGGTGTATGAACTGTAAGATAGATGGAGATTGTTCCTAACAGTATTGTCCGTTTCTCACACACCCTATTCTATATGCCTGAAAAGGCAAGGGGGAAAAGAAAAAAAAAAAAAAGTATTATTCAGAAAGGAGAAAAAAAAACAACCAAACTTTTCCACAGAGAGGGAAAACTCCTAAACTTCAACAAGCCTCGGAGTTTCCACAGCAGAAGTTCACCTAGGTGTGGACCCATGGCACAGAAGCCAATGGCAGCATCTCCGTCTTAAAGGAGCGGGACAGAGTCCCTAAGGATGTTACCATCAGGGACAGCACCAAGCTTTCCACAGCAAGGGTACCAGTGTGTCACCCCGGCTCAAATCAAACCATTCTGAAGTGGAAATCACAGGTAAGCAGAGCTGGAGTACCAGGCTCTTTGGGTATTTTCAGGATTTACCTCCCAGAACGTTGTGTCTTTAGCCACTTCCCCACCCTGTACAAACACTGAGTTTAGCAGTTTAGCCTTTCCAGATTTCTCTTGATAAGGAAGTCCGTGAGTTTTACTAAACTACGCCTGCAGCAGTGTTCTTAAAATGTGGTTTTAAGAGAAAGTGCCGTTAACTGCTGATTCTGCACACCAGCTCATCATCATAGCGCAAGACTTCTGCCTTAATCAGGGCCTAATTATATTAAGTAATTACAGGTTCAGGAAGACAGGCAACCCTGCCTAGCAATGGGCAGCTTTTTTTTTTTTTTTTTTGCAAGGGTTGGCAGGGCCCTCTGGAGCTCACCCAGTCCAACCCTCCTGCTAAAGGAGGGTCACCCAGAGCAGGTTGCACAGGACTTCATCCGGGCAGGCTTTGAATATCTCCAGAGAAGGAGACTCCACAGCCCCCCTGGGCAGCCTGGGCCAGGGCTCGGGCACCCTCAAGGTAAAGCAGTAGTTCTTCCACATATTCAACTGAAACCTCTTATGTTTCAGTTTGTGCCCATTGCCCCTTGGCCTGTCACTGGGCACCACTGAGAAGAGTCTGGCTCTGTCCTCGTGACACCCACCCTTGAGATATTTGCTTTGACCCTCTTTGAAACGCGACGAGCCAACAGATCCGAGTGTCATATCCAGAGAGGACGTTATCTCCGCTTTATTTAGAATGAGCAGGAGTTCAGTTAGTAGGAAGGGCAGCCAACACTTCCCTGAAGAGTGGCTCCCAGGTGAAAGAAAACTAACTTTAAGAACCAGCACCTCTAGGCAGCAAAGTGTGTCTTCACAAGGGAAGGTATTTCCCAGCCAGAAGCAGATCCTACAGAAGGAGTGGAAAAACCTGAGGAACTCATTGCCACAGCAGAGATAAACATATACAGATAGATAATGAAAATCCATGCTTACATGAAGTCAGGGAAAGCTTTTCCCACAAAGTTTAAGCAAACTACTAATTATCTACCCCAAATAAAATAAATCCTTCCTGTGGGGGCAATGTTGCTCCTAACTCCTCGCGCTGCGGTGTCTCCACTTCCTTGGAAGCATCCAGTCTCAGCACTGGCAGAGACGGGGCACTGGGGAAAGGGGTGACTGCTCTGCTTTGGTAAGGCAATTCCTGCGTTTCCAAGTCCCAGCATTCACAGCTATTTATAGATTGACGTGCAATTGTTGGCAGCAACACAGATGACATAAGGAAAAGAATCCACTGTTCTAACAAATAAATCTACAGCGGAGCTTCTACCCACCGTCCTTCGAGAACTAAATGAAGCTGACTTGCAGAAAAATGGAAACAAAATAGGCAAAGTTCCCGTGCACTGTTTCTGACAGCTCTGAGTTGCCATGTTGCTAGCATGATGCAATTTTTAGTTCTGAAAGCCTTCCATACTACTCATGGTTACCTTGGAACTGCTCATTTCTGATGAGCATTTGTCCAAAGATCATATGTACATTCAGTTTACTAGAGAAGCATTGCAATGCTCATTATAAAGATTCCTGTAGCAAGCAGATGCATCGAGAACTCTAACAAGCTCTGATTTCACAGGGTATTTGGAATACTTGTGCAATACACCAAGTCTCCTGCATTTCCAACAATGTTGTGAATATGTAATAACTTTCCATAAAATACCTGAAGTACCCAATTATAGACAGGAGTGATTACAGAAGGGGATAAGATAACATAAAATGACACGTTTCATAAGCTGAAGCGTGACCATACAAACACCAAATAGTGAAAGAGGTGGCATAAATAGGCTTTATTTTGTTAAGGAAAACATCAGCTGCTTGTTTTGACTGAGCCAGCCTGCAGGCAGAGCGATCACTTCAGATACTTGTACTACAGACAGTAAAAAGAGGGAGACTTACCTTCTGAGGGCAGTAAAGTGCAGACTGTTATCTGGAGATGTAAGTGTATGTTCTAGATGGAGAGCGGGTCTCATTCTGGGCACTGGGTGGCACATTTAAGAAATCCCAAATCAGAATTGTATCGTCATGGGAACTACTAATGATCTGAAATTCATCAAACTGGAGTCTGAAGACACGTCCTGAATGTTCCTGCAAGCAATATAAAATCAGCTTAGCAAGGCAAGAAGAGGGTAGCATTTCGCTACATTTGTACTCACGCGTGCATCTGGACACAGAACGGTGTACCCAAACTCCAGTGTTCTGGTTAAGAAACCCTTCGTTATAATTACACTAAAGTTTAAGAAAAGCTGATTTCGTATGTAAGGGTTTTTTTTCCACCAAAACACATGGCTTCCAAATCCAGTGCTCGTAAACCCCAAGCCTCCCCTGGAGGGGCCAGCCATAGAGGCTGAGATTATTAAAGATGAAAGCAGCCTATCAATCAAGCGGCAGCAATTTAGAAGATTGGCTGGCACTGACAATCTGCCAGGTCTCCTTCTCTTCCCTGACATTTGCATTCGACGCTGCTGCTAACTCCACTTTTGTGTAGCCCTAATACACCACATCACAGCTTCATCTAGGACACGCTGCTGAAAGGATCATTAGGGCTCGCTTACCAGCGAAGACAGACCGTGTTCAAAGGCTGCCATAAGAAGGGGAGGCAGAGGAGGAGTACATGCTCCGTCAGCTCTTCCAAGAAATCTCAAAATGGCACTAAGAGGCCCAGAAAGGGTTCTCCTCTTCACCCCGCCTATCCATTTTTAATAAATTTAAAAGGAGTACACTACTTTTCTTAGACGACCAACCGAAGCCGTCAGACTGATCTCCAAACCATAACCTCAGGTACAGTATACCCACAGAAGGGAATCAAGTTCTTCAGTAAAACTACATACACTGCATTTATCGAATAAAAGAATGGTTAAATCTCAGCTCTGTACAAAGACTACTGAAAAGAAATAAAAACCAGAAGCATTTCTGGCCAGGTAAGCACTTCTTTAGGTGTTGGAAAGGCCAAGCACGTGCTGAATAAGCCAGTTACCATTACAGACAGACACCTCGGGGTTGCTACTAGCTTGTCAACCTGACTCCTGAAGTAAAATTTCATGCACATTTCTGTGAAAAGAACAACGAACTCATTTCCCCAATTTGTTTTTAAGTTTACTGTCATAAACCAAATAACCCTCTTTACAAAGAAAAGTGTAAGTTAAGCAACAGCCTTCTATCTGATAGTCCTCTAAAGTGATCAGAGTTCCTGCAGTAATCCTTCCAACCCAACCTCCCTTCCCTCTTCACATCTCTTCCTTCCAGACTGAAGGGTTAGGAGAAAGCTTTGGGAAAGGCTCATGGGATTCCTCCCCTCTTTTTAATATGAGAACATTTAAAGCCAGCACTACAATGACATTAGGGAAACACAGCAATAACTAAAATTATTTGATACAGTGTCATGCTGATTGTTTTTTTAAGAGCATCCAAGAATCTCAAACTAGAAAAACTTGATCTTTCTTTTAAGCTCAGATCCAAACGTGGCTCTAGCGAGGTGGGGGTTGGTCTCTTCTCCCTGGTAACGGGCGATAGGACAAGGGGAAATGGTCTGAAATTGCACCAGGGCAGGTTTAGGTTGGACATTAGGAAAAAAATTTTCAGTGAAAGGGTTGTCAAGCACTGGGAGGGGCTGCCCAGGGAAGGGGTCGAGTCCCCAGCCCTGGGGGGGTTTAAAAGCCAGGCAGACGCGGTGCTTAGGGCAGGGTTTAGTGGTGGGATGGCAGGGGTAGGGGAACGGTTGGGCTTGGGGATCTGAAAGGGTTTTTTCAACCTCTATGATTCTATGAACATATATAGAACAAGCAGCAGCCTAGACTTTATAGAACATCCTGAGTTTTTCCACCTATCCCACTGTAATGTAACAAAATGCCTCCCACTTACAATTAAAAGGTTTCAGATAACCCCAAATGAATTCATTTTACATACCACTAATGTACGCAAGCATAATGTACTTGCTGGGGCACGAGGGTCAAGAGCAGCTTGCAAGTCCCAAACTTTAATCTTGCTATAAAGTAAAATAAAAAGGTCATTATGAAAGCATTGTTTCAAGTACAAACATAGAAGAAACATCTAAAGCAATAGGAAGTATGCCAGATTTCCCCTACAGCTGGTTTATCAGGATCAAGCAAAATGTTAGAATCTATCTTCACTAAAATACTAACACTAAACCTCGTAAAACACAGAGTTCAGTATTTCTTTTCAGCACCAAACACAGTTGCTGCCTTTGTGATGGACCAAATGGGTTGGTTATATGAAAGACAAATTGATTATTATGTATGCACAAACCATTTTGGAACCGCAGAAGATCTCAAAAGCTCACAGCACTACTGATGAGTTCCAGTGGGAATTAAGCTGGGACTGCCAGCCTCAGTGAGACGCTAAACCCAAAAAAAAAGGCTGCAGACAAACACAGTTCAGGAACTGTTTTAAGTAACTCTACTGTTCACTTGAAGTATAAAACAGGCTGAGAAAGAAATGGAGAAACTGGACATGGATGTAAGCTGTCCTGAATCCACTACACACTGAAAATACCCAGCAAGTCAGGAGCGCTAACAGTGGGGCTCCTGCCCTCAACCCAACAGAAATGGTCACTGAAGACTGCCAAGAGCCCCACAAGATATATTTATGCTCGCAAAAAACATTGTCAATGCTACTGTCATAAAAATAGAAAGCTTAAACTACTCTAAGCACACAGGACCGGGCAAGGAGCGATTCCTGAGGGAAGAAACAAAGGAATGCCACTTCAGCCAAACAAAAGTTCACTTTCTATGGAAAGTCAAATTTGAGTGATAACACAATTTAGGAGCGTGCTAAAGAGCACCAGAAAAGCAATTTCTTGGCTACTTAAAACTGCAGCTCGATGCGTTGAAATGCTCAAGCAGAAGCCACTCAGTTAAATATTGATCCATTAGTCAAATCAGAAGAGAACCCTTACGCAAGGGAACACAAGGCTCAATGGCTTCCAGAAAATGCTTTGCTGAGAAAGGCAAAACTTTTTAAAATTGCTGTCAAAAACATACCCATCGTAGGCTCCACTAACAATCCTCTTATTGTCGAACCTGATGCATCGAACCAGTTCTTCATGGCCTTCTAATACTCTTAAACAGGCACCGCATTCAATGTCCCATAGCCTTAAGAGAACAGAGAAAGTCTGAGTATTTCACATTCAGCATTGTCCCTGAGCCACACATGCAGTGACTTAAGCCGAGTGGTTTTCTGTGGCAGATACCATGTAATTTGCCCAAAAAAGGCAGAGAACCATGAGATGTTCCTTGCCTGCAACTCAGATGAGTTTGTGTTGCAGCTGCAGTGTATCAAAATTAATTTAGTCCTTCTAAATCACATGCAAGTAAAGGTTGGATACGTGTTTAAAAGTTATCTTGGGAAACTTTAATACACTTTTTTTCTATTCTGCATAAACCAATGATTAGAGGTTCAGAAAGTAATTAAGGAAACCAGCGACCAATGTCTTCCTCATCTCTCCAAGCAGAAGACACAGTGATAAACTATAGCAATGGGTAAGTTTTGTTCACCTTTGACAAAAACCCCCGTGTCCCGCTGTTTCACAGGGATGCGGTATGTTTACTCTCACAGTGAGTTAAGTTTCATTCATGCATCATCTCCTCCAACAGCAAGACATACCAAGGATGTTTTGCGCACACAGCAGTGCAGACCACCACCAGAGGTCAGGGGAAATCCTATTTTCACACATGCAAATGCACAGTTACATACCGATAGCAGCTCGTGGGCACCCACCTAATGGTATTGTCTGAAGATCCACTGACAACTAGTCGATCCCTGTACTGAAGGCATGCAATGCCACGCTTGTGCCCATTTAGAGTACGAACAAACTCGCATGTACTTGTACTCCAGACCTGTGAGACACGGGATAAATGCTCCTCTCAGAATTATACTTTTGCATTTCAATAGAAGCCATTACAAATCCATGAAGAGAAGAGGTCTGAGGCTGACCTTTGCTGGACAATGGGAATGAAACTCGCGTAGTATTTTTATGGGCAAAGAGTGGGTACCTGGCATTAATGGGAGACTGGTGCTATGGGGACCCAGGGGTGACAAGAGCCATGGGCACTGCTATTGCACTTCGAGTCAATGAGAAAAGTTGGGGGGGGTCTGTATCATAGAATCATAGAATGTTTTGGGTTGGAAGGGACCCCTAGAGGTCAGCTAGTCCAACCCCCCTGCAGTGAGCAGGGACACTGCTAACTAGATCAGGTTGCTCAGAGCCCCGTCCAACCTGGCCTTGAATGCTTCCAGGGATGGGGCCTCCACCACCTCTCTGGGCAACCCCTTCCAGTGTTTCACCACCCTCAAATATAAAATACTTTCAAGTGGTAGAGACTGCCCCAATTATTTCAAAAACTTCATTACACCTGAATCTTGGTAAGTTAGTAATAATTTTTAAAAAGTGGAAGTTATCCCATATGCACCCCCCCCCCTTTTTTTTTTAAACGAAAGAAATTGCTAGCAATCTACTAGTAAGAGAAGGCCAAAACCACGGCCTGTGAAAGTTCCATGGCCACTTCTTTCTTAACATTAAATGATTCAATCAACTTTGCCCATTTTTAATGAACTGTAATTGAAGTTGTAACGTAGAGTATCCAGTGGCTCATTTTCCAACACAGAGTGCAGCAGGATCTTTGGCAGATATTTGGACATTAAACTGCCAAGAGCTTTTTGGCACAGTCTAAGGTAGCTCTGGTTCTAGAGAGGGAAGGGTGGAAACGCCTTTGTTATATTAATACACTCTGGGTAACTCAAATCTTCTGGTATGTAATAGTCTTCAAATACAGCCTCTTAATTCTTCAAACATGGCAAAGTCTGGTTGAGCTGCTGGGAAGGCGTGGTGAGGAAAGGCAACTGCTGATAAATTTCATGTCTGGAACAGGACTGCCAATTGAAATAAAAAATACCACTTGGAAAAAGGCACAAAAAGTGCCACATTTAACAAACAAACCAATCTTGAGACTAGAGTTCAAACAGCAAACGGGCTTCACTTTTTTTGCAATTGTACGACAGAAGCCACAAAAATGTTACGAGCCTAGTTATGCTCATAAAGACATTAACAGCTAGCAAGAGGAAGCAGCTCACCGAATGGTAAAGAAAAAGGCACAGGACTGCTTCTGAACACCTCAGCTATTCAGAGTTGAGTAACACTCGGAAGCTTTTCTGGCATGGTAGGCGTGCAGACCTAGATCAGAGCTCTGCCAACTTACTTTAATGGTCCTGTCACCCGACGCTGACACAATATACTTGTCATCGAAGTCTACCACGTTAACAGCAGCACGATGGCCAACTAAGACACGGCGCAGGGTGATGTCAGTAGGTGATGCCATATCCCAAACAGCAATTGATCTGTCCTTTGAGCATGTCACCATTAAGCCATTACTGAACCTCAAATGAAGCACTGCCTCGTTGTGATGAATCAACGTGTTCAGAACTTCACCTGTATTTACATCCCAAACTCTGCAAAAGAAAAGAATTTTGTTCCAAATGAAGGAGGATGGCTCTGTGCACGGTATAAAGCATAAACGTGCACAGGTAGGTTACTATCTCTAATGGAGAGGTCTCTGATTGGGGAAGGCAAGACAACAGCAACTGGGGAAGTATCCTAGTTCACATCTCAGGCTCACAAGCAATGATTAACAGCAGTGACCAATTAAGCCAGGAAATGCCTAAGCCTGGACCACTGCTAAGAGAAAAGGCTGCTTAACAGCGACCACAATTCTCTAACTCTTCCAGGAAGACTAAAACCTGTATGATGCATAAAACGATGGAACGGACCACAACAAACACTACCCAATATGATTTTTTCCAGCTTTACACTATTTATTCAGATTTAGCACACGCCAGTGACAACTGGGATGCAGCACCCTCCAGGTCTACCTACTAGTTTACATGAAGTGAAAAATCACTCCTAAATTTATACTACCTGAAGGTGCTATGATCAGTTCTTCATTTTTTAAAAGTTTTATAGAGATTGACATTGGTATGCCAATGCAAGACACCAGAAGGAGACAAAGCCCTTCCACTGAACTGTATCTGAGCATCTTTGTTGGACATCTACTGACCACTGAATTCATGCAAGAATTTAAACTCAATAATATTAAAATTGCTGCCAGATAAGTGCTCCATATATACCAAGTACCCTTTCATTAAGAGTTATAATTAAGAGATGTCAGAAGGCAGTTCAAGAAACCCTAAATGAGGAAATTATTGTATAGTTGGCCATCACCCATTCTACAACTTCAGGGTATGCCTTGAATCATACAGGTCACATTCCTTCAAAATTCTTAACACTAAAAAATGAGACTGAGAACTGAGATTTGGAAAAACATTTATTGAATGTGGTGCTTTGCCAGGTATGAATATCTTGCATGTGATAATCTGTCACATTCATATTAGGGTTGTTTTCTGATACTTGCAGATTATTGTAAATATACCCAGCGCAAAATCCTAGCACTCACCTCACTGTAGAATCTGAAGATCCAGTCACAATGACTCTTTCATCGTACTGCAGACAAAGAACTGAGCCAGTATGTCCTGTTAATACTTTTAAACATTCCAAGCTTGTTTTGTCCCAAATCTGTTAAAAACAAGTATAAATGGCTTATCAAGAACACGGATCCAAGACTTGAACATTGCCACCACAGAGAACAAAGGAAGAAAGAAAACCGGAGGTAGCAGGAAGAATCCACAGGTGGTTTAGCCTGTCCAAACAGTGGGCCTGTCCTCCCTTTTAGCTTAAGGAAGTCTCTTTGATGCAAGTTTTTGACAGAACAGTGAAATAACCAATGATCACATAAAGATAAAAGCCTGTTTTGTGAAAGGAAATGCCATGGATGATTAGTAGGAAAGCAACCTATTAGCATGGAAGCAAACTATTAGCAATGACAACTAAGGACAGTGGCGAATGCAGGCTTCATTGGCGTTACGTGAACTCTGATTTCACAAACATTTCTTTGTAGTCAGCAGCATCAATCTCCTGGCTGGCAGTTCCCAAAGTTTCTAAAGCCAAGTGCAGGGCTACAGAAGACATCCCACCCTCATAAACCCTGCACAAAAATACACTGTCCCATGAAGAGGGGAGAGAAATTATCAAGGAGATGCAAGCAGCTACCTTTCCCTCTCTGGAAAGGACTGAAAAAAAAGTGTATACCTTAATGGAGTTATCTCGTAGGCCACTGATAATCTTTTCGTCATCATACTGTAAACAGTAGACACCTTTGCTGTTTTCAGAGCGGCACTGAATCCTTTGCAAATTATGTCGCCCACATCGCCAGTTAGATTCTATAGTCTAGCAAGAGGGGAAACAATGAGGAATTAGGCACAAGGCTGCATGCTTAAGCATGACCACTCCAACACATACACAGCAATCTTTCCACTTTTACATACGTCATCCTTAAATTCGAAGTAGATAAAACTTAAAATACATATTTTCTCTCCCCCCCTCCCCCCAATAAAAATACACAAGACACAATGAATTAAAATTAGGACTTTTATAACTTGTCATGACAAAAGCTATGTTTAGTGGTGGAAATGAAGGTCAACTAACCTTAATGAGAATTTCCAGAGGAGGCATTAGAGAGATACATTTCATAAGAAGCCCGTTCCCCCCATATTTACACAATCATCTGACATAAGCAGCAAAGAATAAACCAGGAGCTCATATGGTGCAGTGTTCAGCCTCACCTGAGTAACTAACGTTACAGAACTGCTGAATCCAACAGGCAGGTTATAGGCGTTCTTGGACCCTTACTTCCCCTACCCAGTCATTTCACCTATTAACCGCTGTTACACACCTTAGAAAGGGATTTTGATATATGAAAGCCTCCTCTAAGCCTGATAAAAATAAAACTGAACAAGGACTGTAAGATTTTGAATAATCCAAACTTACTTTCCCTCCCCCCCCTTAAAAATCTGTGGAAGTGTAATTCTCAACATTTTCATTCCGAGAGATATTTTTAAGGAAAAGGACCTGACACACCTTAAAAAGCCACAAACTATTTCATAGGAAAACCAGGATGATTTCCATGGTTTAATCAGCTTTATCACTTGTGAGACAACCAACACTGGTTTCAAAGAAACGTAGGATTTTGGATAGGAAGTTCGTAACAACAATCATAACAGAATCCGTGCACAGAACTCCAGGCCAACACCTGCAGTACCTAGACAGGCTGGGATGCTTTCCTTCTTCCAGTATAGGCACGAGAACAGGCCATCTATTTAGCTATTTCCCTGGGGATCCCCTCTGACATACTGCATGGAAACGTGATCGACTGTCAGCTTGTTTGGAAAAGCGTATTTATAACCAAATCCTAACTTTCAAAGCAATAGCAGGCACCTCTGCAGCTCCTCCAAGGCTGGCAAACAACCGAAACGCTTATTAAAGACAAAAGTGCAGTGCTACTATGATGTCCCAATTCTAGGAAAACACGTCTGCTCCAAGGGAAAACTAACCTACCACTTTGTTTTCCACGCATTTGCTCCTTCAATTGTCTCCCATTATGCAATCTGGAGAGAATTACACACAGTCATAATACAAACCTGATGTGCCACAGGAATTTTGTCTAAATCATAAGCACCAAGAGATGCTTCTAGAGGAGCATGCTGACAAATTATTCATCCCCTCTCGTTCTCTTCCAATTTGGTGGGGAAGTTAATCAAATTAAGAGAGCAAGTCAGCTCTCAGTTTGGGATCAGCTTTTCTGGCCAGCTAGCGCACTGCTGATTGTCAGACTGGGAACTGGGCTTAAAACATTCAAATCTGACACTGCGGTGGTTCAGCCTTGGACTCCAGCCTTGAAGGTAGCTCATTATGCTACTTGCTCAGCACGGGATGGAGGTTCTGAGGAGGAAGGATGGGCAATTCTCAAGCTTTATCTAAAGATTTATCATCTGGGCTATGAGGGCAGAACTGCAACTCATTAACTCCTTTGCTGCTACAGAGGTGACCCTCGGAAACGGGAGAGGATTTTAGACATTAACAGCATGAAGCAATGTAATTACAGATCTGAAGGCAAGACATTTAAAAATGCAGTACTAACACTGCAGACACAGGAGAGAAAACACGACAGCCTGGAGTTACCCAATTTAAGTAGCTTCTGAAACCATGTATGCTCAGACATTCAACTAAAAAGTCTAAGGGAGGGTTTCCCTAAAGCCCCGTTCTTGGAAGGGTCTGAAATAAGCAGCTGTGTGTAACACACACCGGATTACTCTAGCCGCCGAGTGCTCAAACACCATTCGAGCACTTTCACACTTCAGCTTCCCGTGACAGTGATTACCGATGGCTACAGAATACATTAAGAACACCACAAATCAGAAATTTTGCTTGTCACAGTCTCCTGAACAAAACAACAGTCAGTAAAAATATGCTCACCAGACATTCAGGCCACTAGCTGGCTTGATTCTTAGAAGTTCACTATAGGAAGCTACTTAATAAGCTCCCTGTAAGAAAATGTTGGCTTCAAATAAAAGAGACTGCAGTATTATTTATATCTATGCGAAGGCACAATAAAGCAGTAAGTCATATGCAGGTGCACATTTTAATTCTGTGAATAGATGTCATTTCATTTAGACGTTATATGGTGTGGCTACTGTGGGAAAATACTTCATGTTTTTCGAGAACTTGTAAAATCCCCTTACACTGCGTAAATTTTCAATATGCTGGGAAAGTAGCCACAATACACAGAGAATATACAGCAGCATTTCAATTGGCAATAGAGTGAAAACAGATGTGTACGTATAGAGAAATAACATTATTTTAGATGACTAAATACGGCTGAGTGGGTGGGCAACCTGAAAAAGAACATGTTTAATACAATACTGGCAACCACATTAAAGCTTCTTGCTATAGGAAATTTCTGGTTGTTACTGAATAGTGCAGTTAGCAAAAGTCTTCATCGGCAACCTCCTTCCAGGAGATATAATAAACTGTGTACACGCCAAATACGTAGGCATGCATGTACAAGGGGCAAGGGAGAAATCGCTGTGCTTTATGGACTCTTGCAAGCATCAGGGAGTCAATGCTGAAGAGACCCATGGTTTATTTGCATATTTATGGTACCAAATACAACACCCACTACTGTATTTTCTACAGATGCCCCTCAAAGTCTGCAAGATAACTGCCTCTGAACTTGGTTTTCACAGTCAAAAGCAAGATGTTGCAGAATGCTATCTCTCCTTAGCTCACACACACACAGAAAAAAAGTTTCTCACACTTTTCTAAAAGCTCACTAGAGCAATAGCAGCAAGTAGCTGACGAATGCTGCATAGCCAGCAAAATCTGGACATACAGGGGCTAAAGACCAAGCATGAAGCCAAAGCATCTGCCACAGCAGGAGAGCCATTTGGCAGCTGAAGAAATGAATAAATGGATAAAAAAAAGGCATTTAGAGAGAAAAGTACACATAGAAAAGAGCCCAAGATGCGGAGGTATAGCCAAGCCTTGACCATGCCAGAATATGTTCACTGGTACAAAGATGCACAGTAAAAAAAGATGCAATTCATCTGGATTAGCAGTTGGAACATTTACTATACATTGGAAGCATTAAGGATAATCTACTAGGAACAGGGTTTTTTCCCCCTGTTTGATAATGTACACTGTGTTCAGTTCCTTGGCTAAAAACTGCAGTTTTATCCTTGTGAATGTTACTGCGGAGTAAGTGGGTTTATCTTAATCCCATAAACCAAGGAGTTTCTGTTCCCTCTGAATACACAATTCTCCTGCAGGACAAATGTGGCAGAAAAAAGAAAGAGGAACCTCCACATTTGTTACGTATGTAGGGATTTCTCCTGAAGCATTAGGCACGTACACCAGGGGCAGTTAAAATCCAAACCCTTGCTCTTTCCATGCTTTCTTCTAAGAGAAGAAAGAAAAGCCTTCCTGACTCTGGCAGAGGAAAGGCAAAAGCAAATGAGCTTATGTCATCAGGGTGGAAAGGGCTTAATTTTTCACTCATTATGAAGCTAAGAGGGTTTGATAAGCAAAGACAAAATGACAGCTTGGCCATGGCACCAGGCTCCCTGCATCTTTGTGGTCTTTCCTCTCTCAGACTCTGAAGATGCTACAACCATTAAGGGAAAAAAAAAAGCATCAAGCTCTTGAAAAAGGATACCGATTCCCTAGGTCCTGGCTTGAGTCTGGAATTCACTGTTGGGTCTCCAAGCTGCAGTAAGACAGTGAGGGCCAAAGAGCTTTTGTAATCTATCAGCCTGAAGAAGAAAGGCTACATGATAGTTATTACCTAGAAGGCTTGAACTGGTCCTCAAGAAGAACCTGCAGAGCGCTAGCTGCCCTGTCATTACCACAGCAGCATAAATAACAGGATTTCTGACCGCACAGGGATTCCTGCCTCACGGCAACAAATGACACAATGTGCCAGCAGCAAACCCTCCTTCCAAAGGAGCCTGCAGAGGGATAAAAACCCTGCAGGTAAAGAGCATCACTGTCTTTCTTGTGAGTGTCACCAGTTCTAAAAAAACACTGTTAAGGAGCTGAGTGCTGGTGGTAGGCATGTAGCAGCAAAGACAGCTAAAAAAAAAAAATCAAAGACCACAGGAACTGGATCAGCATTGGGGCGGGTACTGTACATGAACAGCAATGAAATCCCTGTGCCAAAGCAGTATGGCAGAAAAAATACTTGCGCGGTATCCAACATCGCCTTCATAAAACACCTCCTCCTCAGATCAGCTACATAATGGAAGTGCTGAAAAAGAAAATTATGTGGTCAGTAAGCTCCACAGAGCTTACAGCTCAACTAAGTAGCTGAAGAGTTTTGGCTGAAGGCTTGGTATAACTTATTACACATTCACTAAGACCTAAGCACGTTGTCATCTGAGCCAGTAAATGTGTCTTTGGAAGAAAGCAGTAGGGAATACAGATGTCCATACCAGCATCTTGAACACAACTGGCACCGCTGTTGGAAGAGAACACCACGTGCTGCAAACCATCTACCACCCCGTCTTCTCATTTATGATCCTACTTTGACCATTAAGCACGTTGCCTTTCCCTATTAACTCTCTTACCCTATTCCATGAAAAAGCTGAACCAACATGATTCATGCTACACTACGGGACTCTTCTGAGTGACTCAGTTTGGATTTTACTCTCAAAATGCTTTGAAATGTAGAAGGCAGCAGCTATACAAGTGGGAGCCACATGACAGTGTGACCCTCAAATAAGAACAGTTTAAAGTTAAGATTTATACACGACTGATCTGAAAGCGCAGGCACTACTGCGCATCAAAAGAATTTGTGCCTTCCACTACCAAGAATTCTTTGTATTTTAGATCATTCACAATTAAAGAGAAGTGAAAGTCCAGAAGAAAACAAAAGGTTACATGGAAGAAATAGTTGCCGTGTTGCATGGGAAGAAGTAGTAAGCAGTAACATAGGAAACAAAATGCAAGGAAGTAAACCTAAGCAAAGATTAATTCAAAACAGCCATCAACTGATTTCTGGTATTTACCATGCAAACAGAAGAGTCAAGAAAGAATAAAAATGACCTTCATGAAGAATCACAGAAGCAAGAGTAACAAATAGAGAAATAGGGATTCACTATACCCCGATAGCATGTACCATGCTAACTTTTATACACGCATATGTATATAAAGTTCAGCACGCATTTGTTTAATAAAAGCAGAAAGGTCCACTTTCACAATAAGAAAAAAAGAAAGGAGGTGTGGGGGGAGGACACGATGACACTTCCAATAACCACAAGATGGGCTTCTGACTTGATTTATAAAAATCATAGGATACTCAGGCTATGTTCTGAAGAACGGTCTGAAGTTAGAGCAAGGCCAAAAAGCTAGGAGCGTACTACTGAGAGCCACTCCACGTTTGAACACTACATGAGCTTTCAGGTGAGTTTTGGGGTGAAATATTTTAGTGTGAACTCCAAGACCAGAAGAAAAGGCGTAAACAGTGAAGTCCAAAATTCTAAACAACTCTAGAGAAAAAGGAATGGGAAGGTTTTCCTAGCAAGTATTACAATTAAATCATGATTTTTTTGGCAGAATTCAAGACCTAAAAATTGAGTTCCTAATGTTTACAGCTGCTTAGATAAGATCCAAATGTGGACAATATAAATTGATGAAGTGTTGTCTCTTTTTGCATGTGATCGATCCAATATGTATGCAGCTGCTCAAAGGTCCACCAAGTAAAACTATTCCTGAGCTGAACTCACTGCAGCTTTGCTGAACCCTTTTTAAAACCACATTTAAAAAGAACAGCTCGACCTTATGATGCTGAGCAAGATAAATCCGGACTGTGGAATATGCTAATGCCTTACAGAGGAAGAGAAGACTTGCAGAAACTGCATTAAAGGCCACTGACATACAAGGAATATAGGAAATCACTCTGGGAGAAAGCCGAGAGTGTAACACTGGCCAGGCCATTTCATCAAGCATGAAGACAACGTGTTCTCCAAGCGTCAAAGTGGTGTCCTACACCAGAGCGAGCTTAGGCAAATCAGATAAAAAAGGCAACATAAACGAAGTTTCAGACCTAAAGAACAGTAATTCAGCATTAGGACCATCTTACTGCCCCAAGTAGCGACTGATTTGTTGAGGGGGACAGAAAATGAGGCAGGAATGAGAGACTTCGACTACTCCCACGTAAATGAAGTGTAGCTGCATCATGTGCCCGTGCTCTGCCCCGTGCATTTGTTCCTTAGTGCTGTCAAGAGGCAGGATGCTGTGCTACATCTTTGATCGGACCGGTACAGTTGTCCTGTTTCACCAGGGAAGGAGTAAAGAATCCTCTCATCTCCTGCTCAGGAGAACCCATAACAGGAGGATGCAGGTGAACAAAGCAGTCCCTCGTCCCTGGAAGGTCTGTCTTCTCAATCAAGCACCTCTGCAAACGCAGCCACAACACACAAAATCCCAAGAAAGATCCAAGGGCAGCATCTGATAAAGAAAACCTTTTTCACCTCTGCAGCTGCAATGATCGCAGTAACACCCACGGATGGGTCTCGCTGGTTTTCTCTTAAAGGATGCCCATTTCCACCAACTTCTACCAACGAGGTCTAACATGCTTAAGAGAAAGTAAACGTCAAGCTTTCAGGTTACAGATGCAACATCAAAATATACTAACTTTAAACGGACTCCTGCTTACACCAAGGAGAGGTACACCTGCTTACACTGGCGGGAGAGGAAATCTTAAAAACACAAGCCAAAAGCAATGAAAACAGAGAGGGGTCCTCTGAGGCACTGCAGTGACACATGTGCCTGGCCTACACACAACACCTGACAAAGAACAATGCTGATGAAAAAAAAAATTATTGCACCTTTTCAGTTCCATTAGAGACAATAACTAAGTTTATGCATAACACCGTAACACTACAAAGTTACATACAGTGTTTAAACATAACGGTGTTTAAATATAACAGGTGCTTATCAGACCCTATCAGAGCATATGGACATTCGAAGTAGTCAGACAGGAACAACGAATCCCTCTTTCAAACCCGCAGAAGAAAAACAGGAGCCTTTTATGCTTGTTTGTGAAAATAGGTATGGTGTGGCGTGGGCAAAGTGAACAAAAAAAGCCAAGTCAGGGATCCGTCCCATGCTAGGAGCATCTGAAAGGAGTCTTCTGCCCTGTGCTGTGCACCACAAGAACTTTGTCCCTGCCGCTCAAAAGCCTCTCCTTTCCTTGGCCAGTTTCATTTTTAAGAAATGCCTTTTGGAAAGTGCCTGTGGAGTAGAGATTTCAAAGGCTGGCTGAAAAAATTTCTAGGCGTATAATGCTGACCAGATTCTCCCCACACACGCACATAAAATTTCTCCAGCATCATAATTAGAACAGTACTAAACAAACCCACTTCCCTCAGAAATTATACACTGCAACTTTCCTAAGCAAAAATCTCCCGATGCTGGCAGTGACTTAGGGTGAGAGCTGACTTCTTCCCCTTTTCAAAATTTCCCAAGGCTTTAAAATTTCAATTCCAGTCTTAAAATCTGAACTTTTTCAAAATTCAGAAGAACACGTGGTGTTTATCTGATGGCCTGGTGCCACATTTTCCTAAGATCTTCAGCAAAATCACATTTTCATTCTCATCTTAATTAGGTGGACCTAAGTCACCATGGAAACAAGATGAGGGCACTTGCCATGTGCCTAAAGATACGGGGAACATTTACGAAATAAGTCTTCTCAACTCATCACAAGAAATAGATACTTGTGCTAATCCTGAGGGGAAAACAGAATAGTTGGCCAAGCTTCACAAATAATATGGAAAAAATCCAGGGACTTGGGGTTCTGGAATCAGCAGTATTAAACGTCCCATCCTGGCAACGTGCCGATTAACAGAGTCCCGTTAAAACAGCTGACCTTCCCCACAACGCTTTGGGACTGCACCCGGGCACAGGATACCCCACACCAGCCAGATCATCTCCAGAAACATGGCCTTGCAAACCCAGGTTCAGTTTTCTAGGATAAGCTTCAAATCCGGTTCTCCCTTTAAACAAACTCCTAAAGAAGCTTGGCAAATTCAACATCTGACTTGGAGACATTTAAAATTACTGGACCACCTCTTGTGAAATGAAACCTAATTAAATATTTGGCTTCACAGTGGAGGTGGAGAGTAACTACCTCTTTCCAAGAATTTGGTTTCAGATCTCTAAATGTCCTCTTATTTTCAAATCCAATGATTTCAGAAGTGACATTATGTTCCTAAAATGTGTTTGGCATGAAATAAACAGATATTGGCACTAATAAATTTTCAGAGAGGCAAGGGAACCTCGCTTTGCCAAATCATTGCCTGTATTACCTTGCAGCTAACAACACTTTGTGGTTGCATGGACTTTTGACCCAAAATGCAAATAGAGCCCAAGGGAAAGAATTCAAATTTGCTATTTATCATTCCTCATTTTTCCTTCCAATTGTTAATTCAGGTTTTGGATTACTTTTCAAATTCTGTCAGTCAATCCAAAGCAGAGAGTGCATTCTCCTTTGAGCTTATCTCTAGCCACAACCCCATTTAGTACCAGCTGCAGTAAATTAATAACTCTTATCATTACAAACAGTCTAGCAGAATTTGGTTAATCTTTGTGCTCCACAGGTAAAATACTGAATGGCAAGATTTTTGTGTTACATCACAATATATTTTACTGCATTAAAAAAATCAAATCCTTTGGACACAAGATAAATGTCTTATAAAAATACTTGTATAATTATGTAAATGCTAATAGGGTAGCCTTTGGCTCATCACTAGCTCCCTAAACTCTGACCCTCTGACAGAAACAGGAAGATCTTATTAAAGGTTCAGGCAAATATTTGAAGAAAAAACATTTTGGTATTCAGAGATACAAAATTCTTCATCACAGCTAAGATTAAAGTCTTATTTAAGAGCTTCTGCACATTGCTTTGAAAAATGAAGGAATGAGAAAAGCACAAAACTGAGGAAGAGCATGACTTGAGGCTTAAAAACAGAATTAGGGGAGGAAGAAGTTAAGAAGTGCTCCTAATATTATAACTAAGTTTTGTTGCTCTTGTTCCTCACCATCTACATTTTTAAACAGTGTTAAAAGCTTCTTCTGACAGTCCTTTAGGGAAGCAATTTGTGCAAAGTGCTTTAAAGGGTGATTTACTAGAAAAATTATAATAGACTTTTGGAAGTGGAAGAATTATTGGACCTTTGACTATTAGCAGAAACAGAAACCCCACTCCAGGTTGGAAACCTGGAAAACAACAATATTTCATAAGGCTTGGAGGAAATATGTAAACAGGGAAAAATTTGACGTGGCACAATACCCCCATCCTCCTGCCTTCCCTCTCCAGTTCAGCAATTTCGAAGAACCAGGAGTAGGAAACACGCTGCCTGTATAAACTGAGTAGTGATGATTCTGGAAGTAGCCATTAGTTTTCAAAGAGAGACTTCACCACTGTAGAAGACTGGACAAAGATGCACTTGTTTCCTGAATTTGAGCAAACAGAGGCTTACACTTACTTTTGCTAAAGTGAAGTTCAGAGGCAAGAGCCCACAGCTGACAGGTCCTGGCTCCTTTCGGCTTTACTGGTCTACCAAAGTATCCAGGGGCCATGGACAGCATTGAGGTTAGTTGCCAATACCTTAAATTCTACCCCAAGTGATTGACAACCACTAACAACCAAAGGTTTTTCATAGGTTTTTAGACACAAACGTGGAATGGAAAGTACAGGACTCCAGGAGATTTTCCCCGAGTGGCCCTAATTCTGCTTCTCCACTCTTGTTTCTCTCTATCTGAGTTTGAGACACACAGGGGTTTCCCGCATGCCCCGATAATATGTAGCATTGTTAAGGATATAAGCATTAGATAGAAACTACAGAAATCATATATAAAAGTAGCTGGATTGCCAGGCAGTTTGGAATGGGCAGAAGCTATGGCAACAGCTTACGGTTTACTCTTCGTACACCGCAGAAAAGAGAACTCTTTTTCCCACGCTCATTGCTCACGTTACTATTTTTAAGTACTAGTGGCATGGCATGTTTTACATACAGCACCTTCTACCGTTCCAGCTCCATCTCAAAGCTTGACATGAGATAACCCCTTACTCTGCATATTCTACATTTCTTGCATCATCCACCTGAGCATTATATAATGAAAAATAAAAATTTATGAGTTTAAACTCGGAAAGAAAGTTAGGGTTCAAAAGAGTCTTATAAAACTGTGGTTCTTGAATTCCAAACACTGATGCACTTTCTATCCATACTGAATACACGAGCCCTTACTTTCCAGGCAGTGCAGTGCAATTTTTTCTCCTAATTTGAGGGTTTAATACATTTACTGTTATCTTAATGACATTTTGTTTTTCACGGGGGAACACGTTCATTATGATATATTTTTAGTGGCATACCCATTTCTCACTCCCAGATATTTAGAGACTGAAAGTTATACATTTAAGATATTAGCAACAAGCAAAGCCTGGGGGGTTTGGTTTTCTCCTGCTTATTAGTAAAACCTGCCCAATTTAGGAGCTTCATTGCTGTGCATTGTACGAGCACATCTACAGCAACTGAAGAATGAAAGTATTAAAGGCAGACTGCGACAGTTCAAAGGCTGAAGGGCCTCAGAACATCTCTAAGGAACGCTCCCATCTCTAATAATAAGAATTCCTATGCAAATGTTCCACTTACACCTAAACAAACGAGTTTCAGAAAAATAAGTAAAAATCTGAGTTATAACAACGCTGAAGTCCTTCAGTGTTTTACATCATCTCAGAGGTCACCTTTTCTCACCACTTTTCGCGCAGTCATTACTGACCAGTGTCAGAGTTTTGCAGAAAGCAAGAAAATACATTAAGATTTCTCCTTAATCCCATGGGCTTCTTATCATTGCAATATCGCTCTGTCATTCCTTACAGAGGGTAGACATCTCCCTTCAATTTGTGAGCTGAATGACACACATTTTATTATTTGATCTTATTTTGCCTAGGCTACATTTCATGCTTAGTTCTTTAAATGTTTATAAATTGTGTAGCAAGGGTTATAAAAAATATTTGAAAATTGGATTATGTTTTCCAGCAGATACATTTTACAGATAGGTTCAGAGTTCTGAATAATTTTGTTTACTGAGTGCCAAGCAACACAAACTCACATTTGCCATAGCAGAATGATTCCATTAGTTCACATCTGTCTTAAACATCAAAACACGTGTCTCCCCACTAATGAATCTCAGACCAATAATTTCACATCCATCACGTGGTTGAAATAAATCCATTACAGCCTGTGGTATAACTTAAGAGTTTTGTGGTGGGTACACAGCGAACTGAGCAAGAGAGATTTTCTGCTGGTAGGCAGAATACCAAGATGATCCTGATTTATCAGAAACATTTTAAAATAAGTGAGCAAGCCCAACTTTGTAACTTAAACAAGACAAGCAAAATCTTGTATCAAAGAAAAGAACGGTCATTTCTACAGTCTTTTAACCACCAATACCCCTACTGTGTTTATCATTGCAGGACTGATTGTTCTCATCACACCACTCAAGGGGGAAAAAGAAGCCCATACCCTGAAGAAAGCTGTCTTTGCAACAGTGACTGCTTTAGAAGTGGTAAGTTACTAGATGAGCAATGTTTTAAATGATTGGTGTTTAAGGCATTAACCCTCAGGTCACTTTCTAAGCAAGCGTCACCAATTTATCAGAACATTCAGCAATAGGTGGAATTGTCTTGCAATAGTAAGTTTCCTAAACCAGCTATTTTATTAAAATCCATAGTCCCAGAAGAGTTCCAAAAATCTTTAAATGCAAAGAAGACAGTGTTAACACTTGAAGTCACAGGTTAACGCACGTACTGCGGCAGTTAAGTCGCTTTTTTACATTGTCTGAAGAGCCAGAGCTCACAAAGTAGTAGTGATGCAGATATATATGATGTGCTTCATTGCTCCAACATGCACCATCGTTGAAACACTAACAATATCAACATTCTTTCTCCTGCAGATATTATATATCAGAAAACGTACCTCTATATCCTGTATTATCTTTGGGTATAAGGACCTGTAAAATGAATTTGGGGGGCCATCTGTTGGTCTGTTTTTAAACAGGTACTGATCCCTAGAAAGAACCAGAAACATATTTTTCAATTTACCACAAAGAATCCAAACTTTAAAAGGAATTCAAAATCTGCACAGAACAAAACCTTATGACATACTCTCACAGAATACTTGTAAGAATTTTTAGTATTGCCGTTACAACCCTTGTGACTTTACAATTTGACAGCTGTATTTAAAAAGTCCAAGACTAGAAAGATAGCAGGTGTTTTCCTTATGGTTTTCCAATTTAGGGTTTACTGCTTCATAAGGTTTTTAGCCAGCAGGGTGCCGTCCCCTTGCTCTTTCCCATATGCCTTGCATTTTCTTAGGCACACCACTAGAGAGCACAGAAAAGCAGGTTTCCAAAGCAGAACACCTCATCTCTTCAGATACCCGTAAAGGATAGAACAACTCCATTGCCTCAAACACAAATGGTTTCTCTTTGAGAGAGGCTTCCTCAGCCCAATCAGCTATTTTATATTTTAAGCAAAAAAAAAAAAAAAAAAAAAAGTTAAATTGCAAATACTTCGCTCAAGAAAAAGCCCTGCAAAACTTGTGGCCACTAGCTTTCATGAGCTGATTCGACATGTTAGTTCTCCCTGCAAAACAGAAATTACAAATTTGCAGACTTACCGCAAGAAAGCAAGTGTTGAAAGACACAGTGCACAAAAGGCCAGGGGACAAAGCCAAAGCAGAAACAGGAGCTGAGAGCTTTCGCCGTAGCTACCCCCGCTAGTCCACGGCAGAGATAAGGATCCCAGTGATACCAATTTACTATAAACTTATTTTTTGGCAGAGGTCATGATAAGGGAAATTCATGAAGGAGAACACTGTAAAAGGTGAATTTAGTTATTGTCGAGGTACTTACCAACCCCTTCTTTCTGACAGTCCCTTCCATAGCGGATCTGTGCGTACCATTCTTTCAATCAATTTTTTCCATAGCATTCCCTCAGAGATGACTCTCTGCCATTCCTTACATACCAGCTCTGCTGCACAGAGTGATCTGGCATCAAGATAGGAAAGGATGTTTTCTGCTATGTGATCTAAGCCTTGCTCTACAAAGAAATAAAGGCAATCAAAACGTCAATCACTTCACAGTAAACTACTAAACAAGTTTTGCAATACATTCAGAGAAAGCCAACGCAGCTTTAAGGCACTGGAGCAACAAGATAATTAAATTATCACACACAGAAGCACCAGTTAGAAATTAATCCAAACAGGTACACGGAAGTATCTCCAACTCCTTACTCCTTTTCTAGTACAGCCTGCCTACCGGACTGTCCCATTTCCACAGAGCAAGAATGAGCGCAAACCAAAAATTCAGCATAGTATGCAAGCAGCAGAAAGCATTTTGCCTCTTTCTGGGCACAGAATCTTCCACTTGTTGAGCACATAATGCACCAGGCTACATGATCCAAAGAGAAGATCATCCTCAAGCAGATGCTTTACTAAGCAGCAGTAATAAAAAAGTAAAATATTGATTCTTTTACTATTCCCTCACACATAACAATAGATTAAACTCAGCAGAAGATAGGACTCCACAGGAACAAATGCAGACATATCCAGTAGAAGCGTGAGCCAAGATTCTGCAAAAACTTTCTTGCACCAAACGCAAGGACATCTTTTCTATATTAAGCTCTTTCTATTATCTGCAGGTGCCAAGTCCACTCCTGAATTTTGTTCAGGACTCTGGTGGTAGAGCGTATGCCAAAGACACCATGCCCTGCAGCCTGGTGCAGGAAGGGGTAATCAATGAGTTCGACAGTAATACATTAATCACAAATGGTGCTTTAACATTTATGGCAGTTATCCCCATTCATGGTTTACCACCACTAGACTCCAAACTTAGAGAAATTACTACTGAATGATTTTTACCAGAATCTGGGGGGTTTGAGGCTTCTCTTCAGCTAAACTCAAGAGGGACAAGTTTTTTTGAAACAACTTCAAGTAGTACTCAACGCAGGATTTATTTGGGGGCCAATGGATGCAATTGTTTCTAGAAACCTCTGGATCAGCAGGAGTCAAGGAACTCTCAGATAACAAGAGGTGACAGCTCAGCTTCTGCACCATACATTCCAGTGCAAAGTAAATTTAGTTTAGCTGCACCAAGATTTCCCAATGTATTTACAACAGCCATTTGAACAGATACCAGCATCTTTCCTGCGTCTGCTGCTCTCCTGCCCTTGGGGCACGTTACCTTCTATGGCAAGGGAGCGGGGCACGTTACCTTCTACTGGTGATCCGACGACGCCAACTTTACTGGGTCAAAGAATGAGTTCAGCAATGTACCACAAGACAACGCCCAAGTAAAACGACATTACTCCAAATGAAAGCCCTTCAGCAGTACTTGGACGCCCCAAAGCCAACATCTACCTGGGAGACTCTCATGCTCTAATTGCACCCGCAGCATAATAAGGTTGGTCAACAAGCAACAGTTATTAGTGGACTGGGGAAACACTGACTTTCATCATGAAGATCCTAGCTACCAGAAGCAGCTTATTAACCCCTGTGATTCTTTTATATCATGGTAGGGTTAGATTTACATATTGAACGCACTCAACTCACTAGCAGAAGTTCAAATCTCCAGATCCAGGTCTGTGTAAGGCAATGTGCTGTGATATATTATTTCATACGTATCAGTTAATGCTTATCCAAAAGCACTAGGTACTTAAGCTGAAGCTGAGAGAAAGAACATGGACATCAATAAAGATGATTAATACAGTAAGCTGCCACCACAGATCTATCAGGACATAAAACAGGTGGAATGCTGCGTGAATTTGCTTACGGTCTTTGCTAGATCGTCTCTCCTGCTGAGAGTGTTACATTTAAAATAGTTGAGTACATACATAGAAACCACTTAGATAATATGCTCGCACTAAATTTAAAATAGCAATCAAACTTTTCTTGTTCATATGCCAACTACAGTGTCATTGGTCCCACAAAACAAAAAAAATCACTAGTAAGTCTGTTACTTATTTCAAAGGACCTGCAATTTTGCTTTCCCAAAACCTCCACTAAATCAGAGATCTAGGATAACTTCATTTTCGTGAATAACATATGCCAGTTGGCCAAGCATGAAAAGAATTTTTCAAACTAGGAGATGATGACCTTTTTAATTTTCCATTTTATCTCACGACAGCCTACTTTAGGCTTCAAATAGTCCCAAAAAATCAAAGAAACTACTGTTAATTTTTTAAAGAATTAAGAAATTGTGTTCATATAGTCCTCCACTGCATGCTAAATTTGGCACGGCCTTTGTAAAAATGAACAGCAATAGAAAGGAGAAGCCAGTATGTGTAGCTGAAGAGCATTTGTTCATTTCTTCTACGTAATTTATAGAACTATAAAGAGGCTTTAAAGAATGGTGAAAGCTTGAAAGCTCCGACAACGTAAATTGAGTTTATACAGATTTTTCAATACCAGTCATAATAACAGATTCAGATAACTAAAACGTAACAAGGTCCAAATAACTGGCAGATCTCAAATCTACCCGCTTCCAAACCAGCAAACCCTCTCCTAACACCACCATGTCTCAGAGCAGCTTTAAACTGCACCGTCTCCTACTTCAGCAGTTTGAAGAATATACCAGGGCATTTAAATCCACTGTAAAAGTGGCATTCCAGTCTGCCGCATCCCAGCCTTTCTAGCAGAGAACAACTTGGAGATTCTAAATACTCTTTACTTAGGATATATTTATCTTACTGTGATATTACGTGATTTGAAACAGTTCTCAAGGTTCTGCCGGAAAATATAACCATTGCAAGGTCATTTTCAAGAGTTAGTTTAAAAACGTGAATCCTTGGGTATGAAGAAGAGATGCTAATTCATAGTGCAAAGTGGAGGGCACAGCCAGATAAAAACAGAGAGAAGAAATGGGTCTGCTGAGTAAGCATTTCTCTGATTTCCTAGGTTACAGGTGTGATCAACAGGGCACACACTGTGCTTTAGCAGAAACAGATTGCATGGTTATTTTAGACTTCAGTACAAAATAGTCGCGTTCAACAACATAAGACCAACCTATGCAGAGCACGTGGCCGTCTAATACATCTATGATGCTGCAATTGCACAACACAGTCCTCTACGTATTTTCCTGGCACACAGCACATTACATTCTGAAGAGGAAGAATTTTCTCCATAAAGCATCGCAGTTCCCAAAGCAAACAGTGCAGAAGCTATGGCAATCAACCACCACAATTGCAAACTCTATATTAGTAGAGCAATACACCGAGGTTCCTGCAGAAAAGGTTTTTAGGGCTCCCATTTTGCTGCACCGGTTTTCTTTCAGTAGCCATTGTACAACATCCGAGCTTAGATCACCCTCCTCTCCCGAGTATGGACTTAGCATGTTCACTATCCTCCCTGCACGTGTACCACAGTTCAGGGCATAAAGCTGTATTAATATTCACCTCACCCAGGGATATTTAGTCAAATCATCAGGTAATAAAAGAGACTATAGTGCTAAGAAATGACAGAAATGATAATCCAGTTCAACCAGTATCAGGCTACTATGTTTCCAGCTTACTAATTAAATTTAAAAAATGAATGACTGCAAAGTTTGGAAGAAGTTAGAAGAAACTAAGAGCAAACACCGAAGTAGGTTACAGTTAAACCAGAAGACCCAGAGATTATTAAAAAGAGATGTAGACACTTGGATGCCAACAGCATTTCTGCAAAATGTAGCAGAATGACAAGAGCACCGACTTTCGGCTTCCATCTCTCCCAGGGATACAAGGATGCCCTCCTGTCCTTTCCCTGTGGAAAGGCATTTTTAATCAGCGGTGGCATGGCAGAAGGACAGAGGCACACATCAAACTAGCCTTTTTGGATGGCCTCAATTCCTCTTTGTTAGAAGAAAAACACGCTCCAGCTACGTCTGGGTTCCAAAAAAGCCAGTGGCACAAGATACACTGATGACAGGCAAATCTTTCAATGTCTGCACTTTTAAGGTGTAAAATTCTTTACTCATGCACCTGAAAGATTGCAGGTGAATGAGCAAATGAGTGATGCAAAGTCCATCACATGAATGGGCTGAATGGCCAAAGGAACAGCTGTCCTTAGGCACATTTTGGTCAAAACATCGCTATTTATCTCTAGTAAAGCTGGGTCAGCAGGATCCATGCTGAGCAGGTACCCATTTACTGGATGCTTTTCTCATGCCAAAGTCAACAAAAGTGTAATTTTACCTAATCGACATAATTTAGTAAAACAATCATCACAAGTACACTAACCTTCTCAGAGGAGGGAAACTTAAATACTTTTAGTGAAAGAGCACTAAGCGAACCGTAACTGCACTTATTTCAACCACGTACTTAAAGAAAGATTATGGGACAGAGTAGCCACGCTGGCACTTGAAAATATTGCTAACACCTTGCTTACAGTTTTGAGCAATTTTTGAAATATAAAGATCATGAACATGTCAGATGTGAAATGAACAATTCCCAAGGGAGAAAGCAACAGACAAATAGAACATGTTCAAATGCACAAAATAGTATTTTAAAAGTTTATCTGTTACTGCCATCTCCTGGCAACAAGCTAAACAATTACCCTCCCCCAAAACGAGAGATGAGAACTCCAAGGAGCTGTACGCTTACCAATAACCAGCCCAATAAAAAGGCCAGACTGCACAGCACCCTTTGAGCCCAACAAGTGCATGGTTCTGTGGCTTTTTGCTGGTGGTGTTTTGGGGGATTTCCCCCTATTCTAGCATACCTGTATCATCTTTCAGAAGACCCTGGTCAACTTGAGAGTGGAACTTGAAATGCCTTTCAGAGTTAGGGCTACTGCATCACTTTTTTTTCAATAGCAGGCAAGTGCGTTTGGATCCATTACAAATACTTTAGGAGTTTCACATGCAGCACACAGCATATTTCATTATTAGAAATCCATCTGTTGTATTTTAAATCCTTTGTGTGAGTAAGAACGTACATGTCATTTAAGTAGTTGCAGAAGAATTTTATTTAGATTACAATTTTGAGCCCATAAAAAAAGTGTTTGGGTCACAGTCAGGACTGTCGACAGCAGGCACACCAGGGCTTGCTTTCTATCCTAACGCCTTTTAGCAAGAGGTACGTAGGAATGCTGAAGTCCATGGGTTTATGATTTCCTATTTAGAAATGAATGTGAAGTCTGAGTAATACAATGTGTGTACTCATCAACTTGTCATGTTCGATTGGCTTTAGTTTCCTATTTTTCTAAAAGATAGTTCTCCGGCTTAAACGTAGTTGCACAGAACTGATTAAGAAAAATGACACAAGCAGGAACGTTTTGCTATTGTCTGGGCTTTCACATGACTGTACCTGAAAGAGCAATAACAATCCTCTGAAAAACAGCTGTGAAAATCAGGATCCAAAGGCACCTCTCACGCTTCAAGTCTAGAAATGCAACCTGAATGAACCAACAATTCATCCAAAAGCTAAGCCTTTCTTGGCGAGATCAGTGTTGCCATTTCTGGCTGTTGACAAGATGATTCAAAGCAGAGGTGAAGAGCTGGCAAACCGCTGCCGATGCACCGGGAGTCATTAATGCCATTTCCTCAGACAGAGAGAGGTACAAAACTCATCGTGCTACCGGAGAGCTGGCCCCAGCATCCCGAACCAAAGCCTCTCCTCCACTTCGGGCAACGGTGCGACAGAGGCTATGCTCCAGAGTGCAAATGGGGCTGGGTATTACAACGTGTTCAGTGCCTTTCTGTGGCATAGGCAGAACTCAGAAGTATCAGGCTAAGACTCAGGTCCTTCTCAAAATCCAATTTTTTAAAAAATTATTTCACTGTAGCATACATACCAAGCATTTAGAAACAGGGCTAGAACATGGTTCCTAAGGAGAGTCAATCTCCAAATAAACTCAAAATACAAGGAAAATCTTCCTTTCTAAGATGACTTTTGTTGTCTACAGGTTAGGAATGTTCTCAGGAAGATTTAGACTTGACTGCCTGTCTGCAGAAAGATGTTTTATGGAACTATCAGACCAAGAGTTTGGAGATACAAAACCCAAATGACAAGCGCTCAGCTTGTTTTTATTCACTTCACCAACCCAAGGCTTTTTGAGACTCTGGCTTGTGGGGTAATCCTAGTACTAAACGCTCATTAATGTTTAATTGAAGTAAATTAAGCTTTTCAATAAAAGCCAACTGCCATCAGCTACCACATCTCCACAACAGCAGTAAGACACACACGTATGCCCGTCTGTCTGGGACTGTACACTTCATGCAACCCGTTCATTATGCCACCAATTATTTCACTGAGTTGTAAGGATCAGCTGTGAATTACTAGGCAGAAGCCCTTTATAATGGTGCATAACTCTCACAATTCTGTATAACACTGGTCACAGCTAAAACCAGATTTTTAGAAGTCAGAAACTCAAGCATTTTCTGATGCTAAAATATGGCAATCTCGTCTTCTATGTAGACACAGAGCCTCGAAAGTTGCATCCTGAGCACAAATACACAACTGCTTTGCTTTGTCACCAAGTCTGTTAAGATTTTAAATCTGCGTACTTGTAAGCAGTAAAATTGTTCATATTAAAAAAAAAAAAGACATCAAGTAAAGTATTTACCCCAATTAACATAATAGGAACAGGTCCAAAGCACAGATACTTAGACAGGCCCACTATAATTATTTCAGACAACATGCAGGACTAAGTTTAAGACATAAAGGCCTGAAATAGCTGCATATACCCATTTTACATTAAAAGACAGTGAGCATTTAGTTTCATAAACAGTTTCTGAAATAGGTACTAAAACCTATCAATTCTATTTAGCAAAATGCATCCAGCACCTATTGGTACACTTTTCAAAGAAAAACATTACTCCCAACTCCTATGCCTCTATAAGAGCTTCTGCAGTCTTATACAAAATGGTGAAAAATTAACAGCTGTTGTTCATTACAGGTACCAGACAAAGGTCTGGTTGAATTTCAATAATAAATTAAACCAATTAAAATCCACAGGGATTTGAAAGCTCAATGTGTAAATATCATTTTGTATAAAAATGAAACCCAAATGTGGGATGCCAACTCTATAAAGCTAACTAACATTAGATACAAAGCAGTCACTTAGATCATGCAACTGCACAGGCTTTTATTAATTTAGAAACAAATTTCAAAAGCAGCCTGGCAGGGTTTTACTTGCCTGATACAGCGTATGGTTCTGCTACAGTCTTAACACACAAAACAGATATGGAAGGGACTTTCTTTCCTAATCAAGGGTGGTAAGGCAGTGCTCAAGGGTCAAAGTTGTAATTCATTTAAGGAAACAGTACAATTTGGATGAGACCATGCAAGTAATATTAACACCTTAAAGATAAGAGAATCAAAAGCACAGAGGTGACATAAGTTATTCTTGCAATTATGCTGTCTGTTATACACCACTATCTTTTGAGAGTTGTCTTTGACATGCTAGAGAAAACTCCACTGGCAGATGTGGAAAAAACCAAGTACAGGCTCCCGAGGCACTTGATCAATGGGATTTGCAATAGCTGATACAACGATATGCCATACAGCTATAGCTGATACAGCCGGTCTTAAGCCACGATGGTGATTTGTAGCAAAGGAAAGAGCCCAACTTGTAAGAACAGGCGCTGCAGACTAAACATTCTGCCACCACTTAACAGAAAAGCACATCAGAATTAGCACTTTTTTCCACTGAAGTGAAGGGAAGCCAGATACAACAAACTTTTTTCCATTTTTCCTGCCTTCTCACAGGTGTAAAATCAGTAGGGACAGTAGCAAGCAAAAACGATTTCCATTTAAAACAAATGAATTTTACTGCTTTAAGACAAGTAAAGCTATCTTTTAAGAGGTAGCACTTTACTGTTAACTTTTAACGTGATGTTAGTCCAACGCAGAATTGAATTCAATCAACTTAGATTAAGTTCTTGGGTAAATTTATACAGACGTCCTTCAAACACCACGTCACCTTTAAGAAAGGCTGAGTATGGGAACAGTTACCACTATTTACAACTTCAAAAGCAACAGAAGCTGTAAATATAAATACATACTTATTGTAAATATAAATATATACTTATATACACAAATGTGGTGTAAGTAACTGTCAGTTTATGCCATTCCCAAAAATTTCTTAGGAATAGATATGTAATATGAAAGAACAGTGTATCTCCATGGTATCAGCCCTGAGGTAGAAAATAAACCCAAACAAAATAAAATTATAATTGAAGCTCATTTTTGCACAGGATGACCATGACTGTCTATTTCACTGTATTTTTTTAGTTAATCCCAGATACTCCCTAGAGAAAACAGAATTCAGTATTTTGAAAACAAGCTGGAGGATACATCCACACTACCTAAAGGAGACAGCTCTCCAGTCAAAATGAGGAGCACGTTTTTATGTGCGTGGCCAGACAAGCCAAGTCTTCTATAAAATAACTCCTGTGAAACTGAGGTGTGGGCAAAAAGGACACCCCCTCCCTTTCATAGCCCCCTCTCACATTTTTAAGCCTGTCTTTTCAAGACAATAGAGCACATGTGAGATTCCGTATCACTTCCCATGTTCTTCATTCACCTCCAACTATTAAGAAGTTCATTTTAACCATGCTTGACACACGAGCCAAAATTCCCCCATCATCTCCAAAAGCTGAATTCCTCCAGGTTTTGTGAAAATACAGCAGCAGTACAGAGAACTGAAGCCCGTGACATGCAAGCAGCATTCTGTCTCAGATACCAGGAAAGCCCATACACGTGAGACCACCTAAGCACACCATGGCTACAAAAGCTTCAGAGCTTGTAATATGACCAGTCCCTGTGCTCAAAAAAATTACCAGTTTCCAATTCCCTTTCCGATTTGTATCGCCTCCTCATCCACCCTCAGCACTCACTGTCCTGTCTTGGAATTCCTGGGATAACATCCATAGATTACTCACTCGATGCAGGTGTGAATCTGTGCTATTATAGGAAACTCTGGAAACAATGTCCACACATTTACCTTTCAAATACTCAAATGAATCATCTTCCCCAACAGCAAAAATCCAGGGATACAATTCCTTCCAGAAAGGAACGGAAAAATATATACAGCATACCAGGAGATTGAAAGCTAAAGATTCCATATACCTAGTTATTACTGCTCCGTATTTTTTTAAGAAATGCATATAGCCAGTGTAAGAACGGATTTCATATTCAAACTATTGATACAGGTTTACACTGGTCAGTGGCAAAAGAGGTTCTGAGCAACTGAAGGAAGGAATCATGGCTGGACTATACAATAAAAATCCACAAGTGCTTTTGCTGAAGTCTGCAACAAGACCAGACAAACTAGATTCACTCATCTAAGCAGGCAGCTTTTTGTTTAAGATTCAGGGAACTTCGAACTAAAATGTAATAAAGACTTCACAAATGAAAATACCTCTGTAATATTTTCTACACCTGTAGGGTTTGTATGAAAAAAGAGTTTAGACCAGAGCTTGCAGAGATACAACTTTTACAACAACTCAGTTCCAACTGAAACACAAACTATCCTTCAGGATACACCACTCACAACTACTTCTACATGGAACAACACTGGCATCCAGTGGCCAATTCAATTAATCACAGAAGTGAATGACTTCAGCTACCCTCCTGCACTTCTTTTGATTAGGAAGCATACTTTATTTATACGAAATAATCTAAATCTAGAGGATGTTATGAAAAGTTTGCATACACCAGAAGGATTAAAGAAAAAAAAGTACTTATAAATGCACCTCTTGTAAAATAAGTATTAATTTACCTGGTAACGCAGTGATGAAGTCCCGTTGTAACATGGGCTTCAAGTAAGAGTTAATATGTCCATGCTGATAGTGACACATTCGTGAAATAAGGTGTTCCACAAATTCAACTTGATCTGATTCAGACCACTGGTCAAAATATTTAATACACAAGTCTTTTTCCTTTTCGTAGTTTCCTTCTGATGGTCTTTTTCGTGAGACAATCACAGATGAAGTTCCATTACTTATCTGTTTTTAGAAAGGGAGTATCAGTATTTAAATATAAACAAGAATAGGAACAGCTTTAGAAAAAAAACGTGAAAGGATACAAAGAAATAATCAACAGAATTAAATCTAAAAATACGTTCTTAAAGCTATGAGTTACACCATACGAATTTCGTCTTTCATAAACATGAATGAAAGGACCTTGCTCATAATTATAAGGTAGTTCTTACACTGAAAGACTTCAATCCCCTTACACCTCTTACCATTTAGACAGCAAGGAACGTAATTCTCCTTAGAACAAAAATTTCCAGATTAAGGCAGTGGTTTCTGCTGCATATTGCAGTTTGCCTCTACTGTGTACTGCAGTCTGCCTCCACAAATGACTTACACAGGTTCCAGCAGTTAAAATAATACACAGTTAGAGACGTACCAAAGCTGGGTATTAATACTCTAATTAACACAAAAATTCAAGACCCTTATGTCAGTGTTGAAACTGCTTGCCCATAAATGAAAACTGAGAATCACACGATGTCAAGGGCTTGTTTTGTTTTTGAAAAACAACTCATGCCAATGGTTGGGACATCCACGTAAAAACATCATTAAAATCCTGGGAGCTTTAGCTACAGATAAGGATGCTACAAGAACACCACCCCAGGACTTACTGCTAATTAGTAAGTAGAACCAAAGATTGATGCCAGGCTCTTCTGAGCCCTTCAGGAGACCAAGAGGGCTGCTGGGGACCAGCTGTCAGCTCTCTGAAATATTCCCAAACTTCTTCAAAGCAAATTGGTTGCAACTCCTTGCCACGTGAAGGAATTGAGTTTTTTCTTTTCAATGACAGTCACATGCTCAGAAAGGTTGAACTGTATTCCCAGGTACCCTTTGACACAGAATTGCCCTTTCAAGGTCAGCAGAAACTACAAAATCTGAGATCTAGTAATTTCGCAAGTATTATTCATCGGCGTCATCCTTCACTTGAAGGCTGAGCTAATTTTAGGATGATACAGTCAACTACGTACAAGGATGATTATGCAGACGCAAGATTTGGAAGTTTCTCAAAAGCAGGAACATATAAAACCACACCAGCTCTCTTTCTACACATTAGTCCTACCTGCCATAGGGTATTTTTCTTTGGAGACTCATCTTCATTCTGATCCTCCATTACTGACGTGTTCTAGGAAAACAAAAGAATTATTACTTCAATTTTTCATTCTATGGCAATTCCTTGCTCTACAAGCATTATGAAAAAGCAAGTCAATTGAACAGATAAAATTTATTTTCCCAGTGAACGGAATTATCAAAGATTTCTGGCCACAAAACCTGGGTATTATAAATAAATTCCCCTTTTAACTGACATGTTTATCAATTCCATTTACTGTAAAGATAACTCCCCAACCCCTCTTCAATTTCCTTTGACAGGTTTTCATGCAGCCTTTCAACACTTTTCTCACTGGGAAATAAATTCACTTTCATCCTACTCAAGCCAAAGTAATTAAACCTGTCAAAGTAATCAACTAGCACTTTCTGCCAAAGTTAAATTGCATACGTCTAGTTGAAAAAAAAAAAAATAAAAATCACTATACTCTACTTACATGCAACAGAGTATGAATTTTTTTTCCAGCTCTAGCTTACCACAAGGAGGAGGGACCGTTCTCTGCAGAACGTCTCTGTAATTCACTGCCACAGTCTGTGTCCTATAACCCTTGGCAGTCACCGCTTTTCTTCACCCTGACTTAATTACAGTGCTCTCCCCACATCCTAACTGCTCCTCCCTACTGTTTTCTTCCTTTCTGTTCAAGAACAAGATGCAAGAATGTCTATAACATTCAGCTGCAAATGTTTCTCTTAGAGCTTACCTCAGTTTCTCAAAATCTTTCACTCATTTCTTCCCTTTTTGTTTTTTTTCATTATCTGCTCCCTTTTGCTGCCCATACCACAATTGCCATGTATTTCTACCTGCTCATTGGTACCCCACACCTAGGCAACTACTGCTCCCTTAGCTTCCCACCACCCCTGTCCTCCCCATTTTTCATGCCCAGGAGGCACTGGCTAACTGGCAGAGGGCTATCATGAAAAACTGAATGTCTTAAAACATTGCCCGGATTTATTTCAGCCTTCTTCCCCCTCTATCAGCTGTCTCAGCAGAAAGAGGAACAACGCATTCCCGTAAAACACATGATGGAATAAGTCACACAATTCCCTTACTCTTGCAATCACAGATTATGGATTAACCCCTTAACAACTACATCCAACCCCCATTCAAAACACAATTCCACCTCAAAAAGCATTCACCGCTTCATCTGTGTTCAGTTTTGGGCCCCTCACTACAAGAAGGATGTTGCATTGCTGGAGCATGTCCAGAGGAGAGCAACAAAGCTGGTGAGGGGTCTGGAGCACAAGGCTTATGAGGAGCGGCTGAGGGAACTGGGGGTGTTTAGTCTGGAGAAGAGGAGGCTGAGGGGAGACCTGATCGCCCTCTACAACTGCCTGACAGGAGGCTGTAGTGAGGTGGGGTGATAGGATGAGGGGAAATGGTCTGAAGTTGCGCCAGGGCAGGTTTAGGTTGGACATTAGGAAAAACTTCTTCTGAAAGGGCTGTCACGCACTGGAAGGGGCTGCCCAGGGAAGGGATCGAGTCCCCATCCCTGGAGGCATTTAAAAGCTGGGCAGATGAGGTGCTTCGGGACAGGGTTTAATGGTGGGATGGTAGGATTAGGTTAACGGTTGGGCTTGGTGAGCTTAAAAGTCTTTTTCAACCTGAACAATTCTATGATTTTATTCTTCTCTATCTCCTCCTCTTTCTTGCATAAGGGATGTACTGCACCAAAAGCAGAAAACTTGAAAAATTAACAGCATAAGCCCTATAGACAAGCCTTCCTCCACCACCTGACTACAGTGGTTTGCCTGGAGGTTACCTTGAACCCTTTTCTGCCTTGCAGTTAGGTATGAAAAAACACACAACGCACAGGCAGAAGATTACATGATGAAAACAGTGTTCACTTGGTGATGGGAAAACTCACGTCTATCTGATTATGACGCACAGAACAATGACAAACACAAGCCCACGAGATGTCCAGGGAGGAACTCAAAAATGGACAAAAGGCAGCAGAAGTCTTTTGTTACTCCACAGATCCCTACATTTTAGTGTTTCTGGACATACATAGAGCAGTAATGCTGGAAAAGTAAACCACCCTTTCCACATTTTCAAAATGACAGTCTCTTGAGGGCCATTCCAGTTATTCATAACTACACACTGTTCATAACCTGCACTATCACTGATGTGCAAACGATGTGTGAACGATGCTCTCCCACTGCACGCCGCCACAAGAGGGAGCACAAATCAGCCATAGGCTTACTGCTACCCAACTGGCCCACATCAGCAAACATTACTCCAGGGAATTACGCAGGGGTTTCTTTAATTTTATTTTAAATTTGAATGTGTAGAAATACTTATTACAGTGATTATATGTTGTTAATGGTGTTTTCAATTACTATGTGCTTAAATGAGTAGGGAACATCTCATCTCTTTTTGCAGTTGAAGGACAGATACAGGCATTGATCCTGTGAGCTAAGAGCAAGGAACAGGAACTCTCACTGAGAATATCAAACACAGATGGCTTGGGTCAGCATATTCAGCAGAAATCCCACGTTACACCAATTTAGCTCCAACCTAACTTTCCTTCAGTAGGCCATGGTGAGACTCTGCCATTGCGTCTTCTACTCCTTTATTGGGAAATACCTGAGAGATCATCACTAACTCCATGGGATGTAGGCTAAGAACTGTCTCCTAAATGTTACGTCTTTTCATTCTAGGAACATATAAAACCATAGCAGAGCAGCAGAGTGTGCAAGAACACAGGCTTCACCAAAATGATCAGACTTCCACACTAAGCTACTGATTGCAGAGCAAGTTTTTTGTCTTCGGTGTGTGCCTACTCAATTATACTGCACCTCAGCTGCTGCCTAGGTAAACCAGTTTGAAGACTTCAAGGAGATGCTACATCCTTAGCATGTCTACTGATACAAAGGAGAAATAGGGCAACTGCATTTATCCTGCCCCTCTCCACTCGTCCCTCTTCCTTCGGAGCATCAGAGCACAGCCTTGGCTAAGAGGACAGCATCTTAGATCCACAAATGGGCAGCCAGGCATGGACAGTACTGCTGCTGCAAGGTATCTCCATGCCCTCTCAACATGGGCCATGAACCTGAGGGCAGACTACCTGGACTGATTTTTAGGCTGGAACTTTAACATTCTCTTTATCTATTTAATTGGGAAGAAGGTAGCAGCATTAATTTAATGGTATCTACTACAGTGTTTGTTTATTGCTTTTTCTCTTTCCTGTCCTAAACTCAACATTTTTACTACATTTTAGAGCTTTAGGGTTCTTTCGACTCCCAAACATACAGCTTGTTTTCCCTATTATATCTTATCTTCCTAATAAAATCTCTCTACTACTGTGGTAAACACTTAATTTTGGGGGTTATTCCCCAGATCACATACAACCTAACTCAATGGATTTTACATGTTGTACACAGACTCTAATGTGTCTCTAAAGCACTTAAGCCTACTAACTGAAGACTAAAAGGTGACTGGGTGGATCCTGTCCTGTTGTCTGGAAGAAGCAATTAGACAACTCTAATCTGCCCTGTACATCCACAGCGCTTGGCAAAAGAAGAATTTCAAAATTCCTAGCAGCTGGTGTCACTAGTCCTTGCTCAGGAAGGCCTCCAGCTCTTGTGCAAGAAGGAAGATAGTCATCTACAAGTTCAACTCTTCCCTTCATCATGCTGTTCCCTTCCCTCAACCTGTACCTTGTTGTTTACCCCACCCACCCTCTACATACAGCTACCATGCCAGCCGCCTCCGCAGTTTTCCCAAGCAGCTTTAAAGTGGATTTAACACTGACTCCATTCCATCTCCCTGCAGCTCTGCTGCTGAATGGCATCAAGACCTGGTGCAAACGATGACTGCTCATTCGGTTACTCTGGCACGGCCTCGAGCCCCTGGAAAACAACTGATCTGCACTTGCAGACTCCGAAAGAACAGGCTTGATTTTTTACCCCCACAAGCACAAGAGCCTAGAAAATTCTCACAGTGGAAGCGTAGCTTCTAAATACTGTCAATTAATCCTGTTTCTAAGTTCATTTTTTCCAGAAATTCTTGCGAAGTTGCTCACGGCTCTTGCAAAAGTAGAATGATCTTTCCAACCAGCTGTCACTCCTTAATTAGTCCTCCTGGAATAAGCGTTCTCCATCCCCTACTGGGAATGGCAGCAAGAGCGAAGTGGTAACAATGGGACTAAGCATAGACGTTTTCCGTTGCCTTATAGTTGTTATAACTCAACTGAATAAAGTTACACTGAAGAAAACCTCTGTCTTGATTTGCACTAATGGTAAAAGCAGCAATGGCAGTAAAATTTACAAACTGCTCTACAAGCTGTAGGATTTTAAAGGCTTGTTTCCTCAAGATTTGCATCCCATGTTCCTCTCCTAGTTCTGCAGTAACTTTAAGCTTTCTTTACCCTTTCTGCTCCACAATACCCCAGGTCTTTGGGATTCCATGAGATGCAGATGAACAGGGCAAACAGGTTCAAAAGTTACTTGGGGAGAAAGAGGTACAGACAAGCAGCATAATTACATAAAGCTTATTTCCTTTGGAGATTATGAAAAGCTTCCAAAATAAAAACAACCGTGAACGATCCCCACAGGCAAAAAAAATTTGTAGGTATCATAAAACTTCATAAATCGCAGTTTCAATTAAGATCCCTAGATATGTGGTAGCAACTAAAACTCGTGTCTCACATGTGTCTGATGCTACAACATTAGGTGCAAAAGCACCTAAGTTTTTCTGTACATGAATGGCACTCAGCCTGCAAGGCTCATCAATCTCGTGAGATATATGAAAAAAGCTGCATCTTTTCTAGCAGAAATCTACCAAACCCATACAGGGTAACCAGATTTCTACCCAATTTGTGTTACCTACAGGCAGGTAATGCTTAGGTTTGCCCCATGCTTCAGGACCTGGGAGTGCCTTCAGTCACTTAATTGACTCTGAAGAGAAACAGCACGGTGCAGCTTTGTTCCTTAACCCAGTTTTAGTTCCAGGATCAAGACAGCAATTACAGAAGTGATAGCAGTAATCCTGGGAACTGGGACAAGACACACAAGCAGCAGCAGCACCTAGCCAAGGCAGACAACGTCACTGTGTTTCCTCAATGAGAAACCTTTCCCTCTGAAAGAATGGATTCACAGGATACAAAGGATGGATGGACAAAACCAGACAATAGCTGTGTTACCTTGGGACAAAAAATAGCAGTCTTCAATTACTATAATTTTTGCTAGAATGAAAGGAAAAGTGATAGGAAACAAGAACTTCTATTTCCCACTACCTTTGAGATTATCCCAATAATTCTGATCAGAGTTAAACATCAAGCTAAGTCTTTAAACATCTGCTTTTTGAGAAAATTCCCACTCACTGGAAAATATACCAGGAAATTTCAGTTAAAGTTACAGAATAAGCGAGACTAATCAAAACAGTTCAGCTAAACAGGCTCTGATCTCCTTTAGCAAATGACACCTACATCTGACTTCAGAAAAGTTGAAGAAACGATAAAAAAATAACTAATACATACTTGGCTATCTTGAAATCAAACACAGCAGATTAAGCTCGAGCTCTGTATACTCAAAATTGCCTTCCAAAACCAGCTCTGCCAGCACAAGGATTGCTGAAGGTATTAATTACACATTCACCCAGAGGAGGAGAGGAATCCACCGTCCTATGCGACAACTGGACCACATCGATAAGGAAGAAAGCTGGGTAACCATCTTTACCATCTAAAAGCGAGGAGCATCTGTCCCTCTTGGCTTCCCGTTTTTAATATAGCCAGAAAACCCTGAATGTTTTAAAGCATTTCAAGCTGAATGCAAGCCTCTCCTTAGGGTGCAATGGTCACCATTTTCTAATCCAGGAACCCATTAGACAGTGTTTATTAACAACATCTTGACACTTGATCAGGGATAGCAGGGGATTTTCTTTTAACTACTGAGAGACTCTCAATAAAAATCTACTACAGCACAAACACTAAACGAAGTTGCAGAACCACTAACTGAAACTGCCCAAGATGTGAATCAACTCTTCTCACAGCAAGGACCAAATCCCTTACTTAGCACAGCCCTCAAAATCAGTATATACCAGTCTTCAAGGAAAAGCCAAAATACTACAGCGCTTCCAAACGCCAGGTCAGGAATAGGTGGTCACTGGCAAAGTGTGCTTATTCTAACCGCTGCAAAGATTCATCACTTCAAAAAATGTCTTCAGAAGCATAGCCACAGGCTATATACAGAGGAACAACATAAAAGATTCCTGTATGAAAGGGGCAAGCACAAAAAGGTATGGACAGTTATTCAAATCTGGGCAATAAAGATGTTTGGCTTCACAAAGACGACAGCACGGGCAACAACATACCTCCAGCTACGGGTTTAACCTCACTCGCATTGCCTATAGAAAACTGTTCCTTGCAGTATTTCTCCATTAATTATATAACAAGAAAAAATACGCCGGTTTATTTTTTTTTATTATTTTGTGAGATTATCATACCTTTATGCAGGGGAAAAAAAAACCCAAACCCTTCAGAGAAGTAGAAAATAGAGCCCATGGCCAAATGATTTTCCAAATAAAGAGTTTCTGTATATATTTGATGGTAGATAAACTCAATCCACTGTTCACAGTCACTCTAAAGCTCTTTGCAAACAAAGCTCTAAGATTCATCAAGTTAAACTTATCTTTAGGCAGTCCTGCAAGGAGCAGGGAGCTGGACTCAATGATCTCCCGAGGTCCCTTCCAACCTTTGCGATTCTGTGATTCTGTGATCCTTATGGACCCTCTCCAACTTGAGATATTCTATGATTTTAACTTGAAAGTTAACTCTGCTGACCATGGATATGTCTATATTTGACATCTGTATTAGTAACTGCCTGTTTCAGCTCAAATTAAACTATTTATGTAAGCACCAGGGATCTGCACAAATTAAGCTCAATATGCTTCATTTCTTACCTAGCTAGCTATGCTTCCATTTGCCAGGTTTTATTTTAGTGTAGTTATTGCTGGAAGTTCAAACAAAAATATACTTGAAATACTAAAAAAGAGTCTACCAAGATCCAACAGCTGAAGGCAAAATTAGAAAAAAAACCCTCATACTGAAAATAAGGCATCATTTTTATTTGGTCTCTGACTAACCACCAAGAAGTTTACAGGGAGATAGGGTAAGTTCTGTGCCAGCAGTTACGCAGTTTGTGATTAAGGTCTCTAAAAAGAAACACCGTAGCTTGACCACAAGTTGTAGATGGGATGTTTTTAAGATACCTAATGCTCTTACATACCCAGCTGGACACCTCTCAAGGGCCTACTTTTAAAGAAGCCTTGTCCAGATCAGTAAATCCCCAAAACCCAACAGCTGCCTGCTGCTGCCTCTCTGCTCAGAGACAGAAAAATCTCACGGTCGTTCTTCACTTAGATGTTCCAGAACAGTTATTTTTGCAGGTTCAAATGAATACAGGCAGATACTAAACAGGTTAGCTTGTTTAATCACTAATGCTTTGATGACTGGCAATTAGTACCAGTATTTTAACTTTGTTTCTAAAGTATCGGTCTTCACCTTAGCCTCATCACAAAATTAATTTGCTGATCTTCTGTAAATACGTAACTGCATATCTCTTAATATTCAGGATGTCTGGCTTAACATGAAGTTAATCCTTGAAGTCAGATCAGCATAAGGCTGCGTCCACAGATGCCTAAACTACATAACTTGGTTTTAAAATGTAATTATACATGGAAATGATCAGCAGTTCAGAATTACTGTTCTGATCCAATTCCACAAGACACTAAGCAAGGGCTCCGACTTCATCGCAGAGCTTTTGGTGATGGCACATCCTTTGAACAGGCAGTTGTAGGCACAAAGTGCAGTCCAAAACAGGTTTCTGATTATTATTAACTGAAATACCAGGTATTTCATAGAATCATAGAATGCTTTGGGTTGGAAGGGACCCCCAGAGGTCACCCAGTCCAACCCCCCTGCAGGAGCAGGGACACCTTGAACCACATCAGGTTGCTCACAGCCCCGTCCAACCTGGCCTGGAATGTTCCCAGGGATGGGGCCTCCACCCCCTCTCTGGGCAACCCCTGCCAGGGGTTCACCACCCTCATTGTAAAGAATTTCTTCCTTAGATCCAGTCTAAACCTACCCTAGTTTAGTTTAAAGCCACCCCCCCTTGCCCTGTCACAGCTGGCCCTGCTATAAAGCTTGTCCCCCCCTTTCCTCTGGGCCCCCTTGAAGCCCTGACCGGCCGCACTCAGCTCTGCCCGCAGCCTTCTCTTCTCCAGGCTGAACACCCCCAACTCTCCCAGCCTGGCCTCAGAGCAGAGGGGCTCCAACCCTTGGATTTGGTATTTCATACCCCAACCTGCAAAGCACAACTGCCGATGAAGTACCGTAACAGCAAAATCACCCTGCTGGCTTTTAGAACTTCAGAAATAGTGCAATACAGAGTCTCATAAACATTAGTATATTAAAAAAAAAAATTATTAAAGTAACAGTCAACTTAGGATGTAACAAGAAACAAAAATCTGCTCCTGTTGTCCAAGTTACCAGCTATTTTCAAGCATGCCTGTATTTCCACTCGGCAGACAGACATCAGTAGAAAAAAAAAATACAATTATTGCAATCCCAAGAGACATCCAGTATTTTCAGCAGCAAGTATAGCTTCTAAAATTAGATGGGGAGAATGCTTTTGATCCGTCAGCCAATTCAAGTCATCTGTGTGGTTGGGTTTTTTTTAATATGCAATAGCTTATTACTTCTTGGGGACAGGCTTACCTCAACAGGTACTGCGGGATCACGTCTAACATATTCCTTGCGTAACTGTTTCAAACACACCTTAACTCTCATTTAATTTTCTGAGTGTCTGGAGTGAAGAGTCAGTAATCAAACCCAGCCTGTATCCATGCTATATTAGTATGTTGTATTTACAAGGAGAATGAGTACCGAATTGTGTAATTGTAGCAATTTGATGACTCATCCCTGCACCATTCCGAGTACCGAACCATGCAGGCTTGCAAAACTTGCACATCATGCAAACTATTTTGCTGAATATAAGTATGTTGAGCCCCACATACATCTATATACACACACACATTAATCCCTTTCTCTACACCTGCCCCTCAAAACAGAAAGCACTGGTTTTATGCAGAATCAGCTCGCTAAAAAAAAGGGCAAATGCAGTTTTAAATTCAGATTAGGCGAGGTTTGGGAGCTACGTTCAGCCTCCTGTAACGTTTTTCACGATGCCTCCTTGCTCAGCTCAAGCTGGTAGCTGAAAAAGTGTGAAATAATAATCAAATAATATAATAATAATAATGAATAATAAATATAATCATCTTAGGTTGTGAAAGAGCACCCAGCAGTAAGGGACAGCCAGCAAGTCTTTTTGCAATGCTCCACCTGAGGCTTACTGATCATGTCTTACTCCAGATGAAAACTGGCTTTATTTTCTAACCAGCTGGGCTCGGCAGCCCTTTCCCAGCCTAACAGGAGGTTTAATTATACCTTCAGCTTACAAGTGTGGCTTGTTTTTCAACCGTCTCAGTTCGTGCCTTTAACTGTACGGTCACTCAGCCTTTCTTGGCAGATACTCTATGTGTGCAGGACATTCGCAATCCACACTCTTGCCCAAAGCAGAAAATTCTCAATCCTTAAATAGCGTATTAAAGCAGTCATCAGGCTTATCGCCGATACTGCTGCAAATGGTTGCAATCACTTTCCTAAAACATGTCTGAATTAACTTTCACAACTCTAGAGTATGAATACCCTAAAAGAGAAATCCTTTCTGCCTGCAAATAATAATTTTAACACCAAAATGTTTACATCAAAAACATGGCTACGACAAACTGGCCGTAGAAAGGCACACAGACACCGGGAGCAAGGTATGGGGTTTTTTCTTGGCTTTGGGGTTTTTTTGGTTTTGTTTTTTTTGTTTGTTTTTGTTTTTTTTTTTTAACTGTAGAAAGGCACACAGACACCAGGAGCAAGGTATGGGGTTTTTTCTTGGTTTTGGTTTTTTTTTGGTTTTTTTGGTTTTTTTGTTTTTGTTTTGTTTTGTTTTTAAATTAAAAGAAGTTCTTAGCCACAATTACCATTACTGGTTTTGCACTAACAATATTGCTAATGGTTCATCTCATTCATTTTCCAAATAAAACTATTTAGGTAGAACCTATTTGCACTTCTAATCTTAACGCATCACAAAGTAAAACAGTTTTTCCTCCGTACATTTAGGACTCCAGGGAAAGTTCAAATCATGTTACCTATACAGTGAACTTGTTGGAACTACTGAAGTCGATTCACCAAGTTTTCAGAGCTTCCTCTGCATCACAGACACTACAACTATACCAAAAGCTACCCTAAATAACTGCATTTTGTTAGGCAGTTAGGAAGATTAGATGTGTCAAGGGTTTGGTTTTTTGTTTTTTTTTTTTTATATAATGGAAACATGAAGTAGTATTTACTACCTTAGAAACTGTCTCAATACCTAGTAAAGAGCCCCTTTAGCTTTTATTTCCCGTATTAAAAAAACCATTACAAATGAAAACTTGAGGGGAAAATACTGGCTCAAGATTATAGTAACTTTTCTTCCTTCCAGAGCAGATGCAAAGAAACCTCTTCACATTCCCTCATCTATTCATTTACAGGACTTGTAAAAGGAAAACAAACTATTTAGAAAGTTGCATTTCACTGCTGACTGCTCAAATTAGTACATCCATCAGAACCACTTTAACCGAGGAATCCAAGCACGCAAACAGCAGCTGACTTCAAGGACTCCATAAGCAGCCAAGACATTTTAGAGCTAGCTGATGCATCCCTACCACACACTATTTCTACATCAGCGCTTGCGTTTCAAAGCCCCAAACCAGCTTGCACATACCTCCTGCAAGCAGAGTAGGTTCAAACGGAGCATCCTCTCCCAAAGTGTGGGCACCCCGAGTCAGGTGCAAGGCAAAATTCAAATTACACTTCACACCATACAATGCTCTGTTTTCTCTGCATGGGTAATCAACAAGGCACACGCCGCTCTGCCCTACACAATTAATAAGCCTGTTAATGGTATTTCAGATTAAAGGTAGGATAAGTAACACCTCAGAAGCAAATTTCAGGCTAAGCTAATAATTAGATGACTTTGTTTCATCAAAAATAAATCAGCCTAAGTTAAGATTAACTACATTTGTAACTTGGCTGCCTGGTGCAAAGTTAAAATACTTCAAGAGTTATTCCTAGATTCCCAGAGGGAATTTAGGTTCAGATCTCTGCTGCTGGTTCCATGCAAAACCAGCTCTGTCCAAATTTAGTTACCTCAATGTGCCGGCCAGAAGACAGGCACAACCCTCAACGCAAAGGTGTCTAAAAAGCCATATGAAGGACAGGACATTAATGGGCATCAGAAACAGAGACACTGTGGCCGGTTAAAGACCCAGATCATTAGGCCATTTTTTCAAAACCTGATCAATTTTTTCCTCATACCCACTACCGCTTACCGCATCCACTGGTGCTTATTACCTTTTTCTTCCCCTAAGACCTAGAAAAGATCTGCAGCCCCTTCACCCGAGCTAAACAATGCAAGGGAACAGACGGAAGAGAAGCAGCAGATATGTACTTCCACCCTGAGAAAAGCAGCTGTGGGACAAACACAGATGCCACATACCAAAGCACACCTAGCTGAAGAGTAATTTAATAATGAGCAACCCCAAACAACTACAAGCCCACAGCTGCAAATTCACTGGCATTAAATACTAATACACCAGGACTAGTGATTCAAAAGAAGCTATAAGCTTCAATTAAACATCCAATACTTTTCTCCAAGCATGCCTAAGTATTTTCTCTAATTTTTTCTAAGACCAGATTCTGGCACTTCTTCCTCTACCTCCTGCCTTGCTTTCCCTGGACAACAGAACTACATCAGAATTTATTCTCATTCTTTGGTTTTTGCTCTTCCCCAGGGACTAGCAAAGCTTTAACCAGATTTTGAAGAGGTTTCTATATAAACTTTTTCTGTTTAAGTTATAAAAAGGTTACTGAAAAACACCAAGGAACCTGAAATAATAAAGTTGCAGTACACCTCCATTATTTGTCTTTTGCAAAACAGAAGGTGGTATTTGCACACAAAAAAATTACAGAAAAAGTAGCCACCACAATGAAATACTCGATAAAACTAAAGCCTAAGGCAAGTCAGCTACTCCAAGAAAGAATCCCGCGCTGGTTTTTCCTCCAAAGGTGTATAGCAACGTATTCCAGATCTGACAGCTCATGAAACTGCATCAAGCCATCGTAACTATTCAGGAAATTCTAATCACTCATTAATTGTCCAAAAACCAATCTTTTGCTTATACACAAATTCTGTGTGTGTTTGTAATTCCTCATAACCCAAGCAACCAGAAGCCTGGAGAAGAAACTTATCTCTAAGAAGGCTGTGGACCAAGTTCAGCTGAAGAAAGAAGCCTTCAGTAATACAAGATGTGAAAAAATACCCAAATAATTTTTTCAAATATCCACTCTGCCTAGGGTTAGCTAGACACTCTGCATTCAAGCGCTGATTTTACCTCGGTATTCAAAGGAACGTGCAGTTGTGTAATTCAGATTTCACATGATTTATATAATGGATGTCTAAATGCTCCTGATCTGTAAGGCCAGTACCACTTCTCCCTACAACTTCAAGTTACAGTTGATGAATACAAAAAGCAGATCATTATAAGACTCTACAGAAAAGGATTTGAGAATGGGAGGAACAGTTGCCCAATGTCTCAGGTTCCTCTTTTTGGAAGATTATTTTTAATCTGTATCACATCAGTGCCTTACTTTACATTACAGCACACCATCTTGTACGGGCGTAAATGAGAGGCGGCAAGCTGCTCCACGGGGCAGCAGATCGAAAAGGCAGGGGACAGCTGAAACCAACATATTGTGCAACGAAGCCTTGAAACCAAAGCTGCGACCGCCGCAGCGTGCCAGCAATCATCTCCTTACTTCCCGAAGACAGTTGGGTTTGATGTCACTTCAATAGGAAATGGCTGTTACGTTTCTCTGACTTCTGAACAAAAGGACAGCGTTATACAGAGTGCCGGCTACGGCTTCTGTGGCCTGATCCGGAATCTGAAAGGGCTTTTGCTTCCGACAAACTGCACTGAAGGAGAACTTTGAAGTTAGCAGGGCTCAAAAAGAATTTAATAGATACTGCAGGGCGATATAAAAGTCTCTCCAGTAGAGTGATGACAGTCACTTAGCAGCAGGCATCCTGCATTTTTACTGTTCAGGTACTGAATTCAAAGGTTTTTGGCCTAATTCTTACCATTTTTCCCCAAACACGTACTTATGTATAAGCTTGAGGCTTTCAGATTACATTTGCTCTAACGACCTGTGCTTAAGTATACAGAACTGTACACGGATTCCTGTAACATTACAATAAATATTTTTTCGGTATTATACGCCTTGAATAAATTCTCTAGTTGAACTATCTTCAAAAGCAGACAAAGGCACTATGATTGTCAAAGTTCAAGTGTGCATTCAAATTCTGCAATCATATAAACAACTTTAAAGATATCTTCACTTGGTCCTTAAGTGGTTTTTCAAGTAGGGCATTTAATTATTAGCTACTGAATAACTCAGAGAGAACTTTAAAGTCCACTTCCAGTCATTAATAATTTTTTTTTAAATTTCATACAGATCTTTTGTATTTTCTATCAAATTTAAACACTAACAGCCCTAATTCATACAGAGCAGTGACGTTCAACATTTATCAGTTACAACATGCAAGGAAAAACAGCTGAAGTGCCCACAGATATGCCAAAATATGTTTGCATTCATATACCTTATAGTAAATATTTAGCAGTTTATTTATTCAAAAATAATCTAAAGAAGTGGAATAGATGCAAAAAACCCCAGATTAGAAGTATAGTTTGGATCATCCCTAAAGCCTGGCTTAATAATCGCATCAAAAATTGTGTGCAAAATGGAGGAATGCAAACCACATGGAAGAATTAAAAAGCAAAGGGTTCAAGAGCAGAGAGTTTCTAAAAACACCAGTGCAATGCCACTGAGCAGAACTCAATCCTTACAAAGTACGTGAAAAGCTTGGGATGAAGATGACCAATATTATTTCTCTAGGGCAAAGTCAACTCAAACTTCTGAAATATCTGTAAAATCCACTTGTCTCCGAGTGCTTCAGACCATCTGTGCCAAAGTAATGCCCTTCTGTAGCGGGGCTTTGCAAAGATGACTATTTTGCACAGAAATATTATGCAAAGTGGTAAAAGGTTTTGGTTGTAGTTCCTTCTTTCTCTGCTGTACCACTTCTGCCATGCTTGACAGATGGGTATTGGTAAAGTATTGCTCAATCCTACTGCTGGGTTTGTAGACAGCTGTCCTCTCCTTGACCCCAACACCTTGTTTGATTCATATGGATTCTACCACCATTTCAAAGGATCACAAAAACCAAACAGTACATGAAGACTCTCATATGCCACAGCCTTGAAGACCTACAGAACAACTAATTGGATGCAAATACAGAAGGCCCAGGGAAACCTAGGACTGGCCTGCCTGCTCTGCACCCCAGGAACTTTTCACACTGGAAGAATAAATGTCCTTATGATGATGACTCATTACTAACACTGGTAGCAAAACTGCTGCTTAATTCCCCACAAGCAAGGGATCTGATCCTCCTGCCAATGACGTTTATGGCAAGAAGTCTGACAATGCTGTGTGAAGACACTGCACAAATGTAATTTCAACTTTAGTGGTATTTGATTATATTTTTCTGTTTCCTTGAAAATTCTCCCATGGGAAATAGACCAAACACCTGCAAGGAAGAGGACTATATCTGGAATAGACTGCCTTGCATCTCTTTCTCCTTTCCTAAGAAAGATTTCATAGAATCATAGAATGCTTTGGGTTGGAAGGGACCCCCAGAGGTCACCCAGCCCAACCCCCCTGCAGGAGCAGGGACACCTTGAACCACATCAGGTTGCTCACAGCCCCGTCCAACCTGGCCTGGAATGTTCCCAGGGATGGGGCCTCCACCCCCGCTCTGGGCAACCCCTGCCAGGGTTTCACCACCCTCATTGTAAAGAATTTCTGCCTTATAACGAGTCTAAACCTACGCTGTTTTAGTTTAAAACATTACCCCTTGTTCACTCCCTCCCAGCATAAGCATGGCACTACTAGAAGACAGGCAGAGAGCCAGGCACATTACCTAGCAAATTTCTTTGCACCGTAACAGGATCAGACAGCAAAAAAACCCCTTTTCCAAAGGAGGCTGAGAAAGCATAAACACGAAGGTGTGGCTAACAACATCTCCCCAGTCAAAGACTTCTGCAGATGCATCATAAGAGGTATCAGGACTAACAGCTCCTGCCCGCTACTTGTGAAATATATTAAGCGTAGTGTGATTGTGTTAGCTATTCTGAGGAACGTAAATTTGTGTTTGAAATCATGTTCATCTGTTGCAGCTATAAGCAACAGCTCTGGATTTACTGAGGCAAGGTCTAGTATCTTGTGTTGATGCATGACTCCATCACGAAGAAATGTACTTGCCTCCTTAGGGACATATCCTTCCCAGTCTGAGAGACGACAGATTGTCATCTCTAAATGGTACAAGAGAGAAACATTAGCAAAAGGCAGGCTAGCAAGTCACCCCAAGGAATAAGGGCTGGATCTCTAAGCTCACATTACTTTTTCTACGTTGAGAAGACTCTTCTGCAGCAGGCGGCAGCTTAGTGAAATATCTCAGGAGGAAGTCACATCACCACTTCCTCCTAATCTCTATCATAAAGATTACTGATTAAGTAAATTACTAACTTCTAAATACCAGCAACTTCTGAAGAAAAGACAAAGGTGAGAGAACTGCCCACCAACTAACAGCCACGGGTGAAATAACTTCAAAAGCTGTTTAGAAGGAGAATCAGGCTCCTGAGAGGAGCAACTCTTCTGTTCAAGCAAGCTTGCCGTTTGGGCATGAAGCGTACGATCCCTAGCGTGCTCTCAAACCATCAAAGTCCAAAAAAAGCACTCGTATCTATTAAGTTGTTTATACCAGCAAAACCCTTTACTCACAGGCAGAAAGGTTAGTGGTTGGCAGCGCTCAACCAGCCCTAGCCTGGAGAAGCCACCGCCAATGACCCCAACCTGCAAAGGGGTTTCGTAGGCTGCCTCTCCCCTCCCAGCCCACAGCCGCCATTTGCTGCACGCTTTACCACAGAACGAACACGGCCGGAGCCGTTCGGCAGAAGCCATAGTCAGCTACAAGTGACTGATGTACGTCGTGTCTGGGGAAAAAAAAAAAAAAATCAGGAACCAAAACTTACAGCTATTTAGCCCATTTGCTGGTCTTCTGACATCAGGGAACACACTTCTGCTCCTCAGCTAGGGAAACTAAAGAGGAAGAGCTCTGGTTTGTAGCTCAATCCTAGCTCAGATGGCTGAAGTTTGAAGTAATCTAGTAAGTAACCACTCTCTTCTACTTAAAAACAAACACTATGAATTGACCCAATAAAGAGAAAGTCTCTCTTCTTGCCCCTAAGAAGGAACAGGCTTAGTTAATAATTAAAGCCCTAAAACTGAAGCACTCACATACACAAAAGATGACTGAAAAAAGCGCTTATCGTAACACTTTCCTTCAGCTAATAAATCATTCTCAGGGAAAAAAAAAAATTCCCTGTCGTTTATTTATTTATCCTGTTGGCATCCTGGCCTAGCACCAAACCACGGCCACGCCATCGGGAAGCACCGCACCAAGCTGCTGTCGCCGTACAAGACCCCAGCCAGAGCCGTACTTGGCTCTCGTGAGACCACCCGTGGAGCGCTGGCCTCAGTGTTGGGCATTCCACTACGAGAAATAGACTGGGATACTGGAGTGGGGTCTGGTGGCGACTGCCAGGATGGCCAAAAAAAAAAAAAAAAAAAAACAAGTGAGGGGGGGGGGGGGGGGAAGGGTAAAATGCAATGTTACCCTTTGCAAGAAATGTGCAATATATGCACCTAACACCAAACGGAGCTGTCACATCAGTCCTCAGAGTCTGCAACACACACATCTGAAGGACTTAAAAAAAAAAATACGAGAAACTGCTGAAAACAAAATCCAAACTGCTATTAATTTTGACAGGAGACTCCAGCTTCAGCCAGAAGCACTGCTGCTGATTAACAGAGGGCAAACTGGACGGTTTTCCATCAGCTCTACCAAGTGGGTAATTCAGGCCATCTCACTGCACAAGGTGGCAACAGGCCTACTGCATGGATATCTTTAATTGCTTCTGCAATATTATCCTCAGTTTTAAAGCTTCCCGTCTCAGAACGAAGTCTGTTTAAAACAGAGAGACAAGCACAAATATTCCAGATATTGGAGAGAACATTCTGTTCCTTTAAAGGAATCAAATATGCATTTCTTTTTAATGGACCTGTTGGACTGTTTCCAAAAAAAAAAAAAAAAAAAAAATAATGGTAACAGTCCCACTGTTTTGAGGCAAAATACCAGAAAACATGTCAAAGACATATTTGTAAATGACTTCAAACCTAACAGAAGCAGCAAAGCAGTTGTCTGGCTATGACAACTCATTTCCACAGCTGCAGAGAAGAGTAACATTTTCAGAAGGATGCAGGCTACACAGCGACAGGCTCTTCATCATTTTCCCATTTGTGATTTCATACACCGTAAGGAAAAGGTTTTAGCAGAATGCATCTACTGCACTCATTGTCATTTTAAGACTACTGCCTCACGTCTGTGTCCAAATTTTTACGGCGAAAATTACAGTACCGCTGTGAAAAAGGATGCTGAAGTTTTCATGTCAATAAATCAGAATTTTGTTTTCAAATACAATTTTTTCCAACTATAGTTTCCATTGTTATAGTTCCTTCTGGTATCTGAATAGAAACACCAAACAACAGAAGCTCAAAACTAGTAAAGAATAACAAATAGAAGCTTAAGCAGGTTAATGCTAAATTGTATCTCATCAATAAATAGAAAGATAAATTTCCTTCTTTGTGCCTCAGCTCAGCTGCGATAGCCCTGAGATTCCTTATTGCTAAGAAATCATTTCCTTTGTGGGGAATGCTATTGTAAGGCATACATATTGAAACCCTAATGCTCCAGAACTCCACTTGCCACTAACAAATAGGAAGTTCTTCTGAAAAGTAATAAATTATGAATTGGCCAATTTGAAAGGCTCTTAAGACCATGGGTTTTGTGAAGACAGCTTCCAGTTACGGAGAGGAAATCAATGCACTCCTGTCTAAAAAAAAGGAATGACATTGGCAAGAACTAAGTCAATGTCACCTTCCTACTGCTTGTCCATCACCAGGACACGTGGTGTTGAGAGTGAAAATACAGATGAAGGAAAACCTATAGAGCAGAAGTCAGGGATAAAGGAGAGGTAAAGTGAGGTGCACTATCGCAAGCCTACTGACCACTGGATGAATGGGCTGAGAGGTATCAGACTTTCAAGTCTGAGAAAGCCACCACGTGAATGGTAAGATCTGGCCTCTGGAGGAAGAAGTCGACTTCTCACACTGGTAGCGCTGGAATTGAGAAGCTTGTTCCTGTAGTGAATCATAAAATCATTTAGGTTGGAAAAGACCTTTAAGATCATGAAGTCCAACCGTTACCCTAACCCTGCCATCCCATCACTAAACCCTGTCCCTAAGCGTGAATCAGTGCTCTGCTAAAGCTTCCAAGCTACATACCCTGCGTGTGAACATAAAAGGAATAGAAGGACACTACATAAAATTAAACTGAAAATTTTAAGGACAATAAATGGAAAGGTGTGGAAAAATATGAACATGCTGGGGGGGGGAGGGGGCGTATCTAAATAAGCAAGAAAAAACTACACAGAGAAGCAGAGTTTTAGGAGAGAGATACGATATTATGATGTCTTTAAGAAAGAGTCAAGGAAAAGTGTAACTGAATACAAGGAAGAAAGAGTTGGCTGAGCAGCGTTTGGTTACTAGGTAATTTCACTACATCTATCTAACAATTTATTCCCCAAGCATTATTTCATCAGATCCTACACTACGCAATAGTTCAAAGCGATGTTTGAGTACTTATCTTCTGTTGCTTAATGATTAGTCTCCACGCTGGAGATGGCTACTGACAGAACAGCGGCCGTTTCTCTTTGCGTGACAGCGCTGCTGGAGTGATTTCCCAAATCAGTGTGACAAAATAAGTTCAAAACCACTGCAATGCTTCAGGAGGATGAAGCTATGGGAGGTGATGTATCCCTATAGTTGCATTACACAACTGGTAATAGAACCAGTTTCTCTACACACCTAAATAAGAGACCAGTATGCTTTTAATCTTGCAGTCGGATCCATATCAAAGAGGATGAAAACAGTAGCTATTTGAACCCAAGTGTGTTCATAATGATAAGCTCCATGGTACAAGAACATTATGAAAGATAATTAAGTAGTTAAAAATAAGGCCTCAGAATCTACAGTAGTTTCAAGTATGAGCTGTGATTTAATATATGCTTTTCAATACAACAAGTGATAATAAGTGTCGAGGGCTTTACTTCCAAATAATATTAATTATGCTGAAAATCAGAATAAATGAGAGCAAACTTCAAGTACCACAAATGAGAATAAATATTTTTAATAAATTATCTCTCTTCCCCATTCACTAACAGCTCACAGAATGCAGAAAGTAAATATTTCTCCAGGAAACTACAGGAACTATGAAGTTACTTTACTGAGTAAGAAAGCACAGAATGCAAAACCAGACTAACTGTGGAGAACTGGAGCACTACCTCCAATCCACTGGCATCAGAGGATATTTGCTTAAACGATACAGCTTGATTTTAGAAGAGCCTAGTTAGGTTTTATGATTGCTAACAACATTTTGGGAAGGCAAGAGTAAACCCCATCTCTGCTTTCTTCTTTTAGACTGATGGTAGGTTACTCTTGAAGCCTAAATGTTTGAAAAAGCACTCACTAAGACTGAGCAAGAGCTTCCTAAAGAAATTCTACAAGGCTCCAGATTTAAGACAAGGGAATTTTTTCTCCTTTCTGGTCCATTCACTAATTACTCTACACATACGACACACACACATAACAGATACAACTCCCAGTGAACTTCTGTGAATCAAGGGCTTCTTTTTTTCCTTTCTTAAACTTCCCAGTCATCATCATTACACTAACTGAATGTGTGCTACCGAACAAAGATCTCCTGGTATATACATGCCCTACCTGTTTTTACATGTGGCCTTGTGGCTGAGGAACCAATGAAGGGCAAATCATGGCACCAAAAATAAAAAATGGGGAAAAGCAGCTGGTGCCACTTTCACTTCCAAGTTCCCCTTCAGGCATCACTGAGTCACACACCTGAAAGGAGAACCTTTTTTTTTTTAAAAAAATATCTCCCACAGATGCGTCTAACAGATTCAAAACCTGTTACTCCTAGTTGCAGTTCTCCAAAAATCAGAAAAAAAAAAAAAAAAAAAAAAAAAAAAAAAGGGCTTTATTTTGGAACAAAATTTAAATCAACGAAGCTCTCTCTACACCTTACCAAGCCTTAGCACAGCTATCCCTCTTGTTCTCCAAACCACCCACCAGAGCGGGCAGCCAGCGGAAAAGCACAAGCAACACGCAGAGGGGCCAAACACGCTGCCGAAATCCCTTCTCAGCCACTCCTGAAAAGCAACAGCCTGGACACACTAAATTGTTTCTTTCCATACACCGCGCTCCCAACAGCTTCGAAGCAATCCCAGCTTGAACAACGTGGTTGTCCTTGCAGCGATGTACTTTATTACTCAAATCTGTTAACCCTGCTAGCTGTTACTGTTATATAGTTAAAAATGTTTGGGGATTGTTAAATTCCTTACAGGCACACGGAACAAAAAGCCTACACAAATTAACTAGTACTTCAAATGTGGTTTTCGTGAAAGCTGACAGATGGGTAACAATTCCTGAAAACAATCTAGGTTTGAGAAATTTTTCAAAGTGACACGTCCTGACATAACAGCTGCGCTAGCTATGTTTTTTCATGGTATATGACACCACCTGTGATAACAGGTTTCCAAAAACCTTGTGTATAAAGCAGCACATTCAAGAGAAACGGGTTTGTCTTTTATCCTGTAATCAATATTATCAACAGAAGTTTGTAAGGCAACATATTCTGCATCAATTAATCTACCGCCCAGCCTGGTCTGAGCTTTCAGCTGTGTGATTTACAGTTAACTACTCTGTACCTACTGATAGATACTGTAACAGAAAGAAAAAAGTGTTCATAATAAATAGATTTTTCTGTTTGTAATATTGTTTTAATAAAAAGTTCAGTTGGGAAAAAAAAAACCAGTTCATTTGCTGCGATGTGCTATCTGATGAGACATTTCCAAAGAGCTGATTTATAAGAAATCTGGGGCAGTCAAAGTTCTCAGATTCATCACAGAGGAGTCCTTGCAATTCCCAAAGCAGGTATCTGCAGAAGCACAGGCCTTGCCTGCAGTAAGGAACCTGGGTTTGTGAAGGAGCCCCTCACCCTGGCGAGTCTTTTTGACATCCACTGTGCGGGGCCAGCAGCTAGCCCTCCCCGAGGCTTGTAGCCCATGAAACCAAGATCTACACCTATCCATTTAAAAGACAGTTATTAACAGCAAAACTGCTCCTATCCGCAAACAGTTTCCAAGCTGTTAAATACAGTTAGGCACAAATCACAAACTCAAAAGTCAGGTAGAGAGGAGGTAAAAAAATTAAGCATGAAAATGTAGGATTGCAAGCCTAGGTCTGTGCCGAAGAAGAGCCTCACAAGAGCACAGCAGCAGTTTCAAGCTCACTGCTCACATCCCTCACCAGGGTTCATGAACAAGCCTTGGAACCGTTACTGGCTCATCCCAGCAGACTCCATCCAACCTACTACCAACTTCACTATCCATCTTAAAAATTCTGAGATGCTCTTTGGCCACTGACAAGTCAGGTCCCAGGAGAAAAGATTTTCAGAATTCCCACAGAAAAAACTCTTCATTGACTTTTCCAGTGATGGGGTGAATGCTGAGAATCAGGTAAAGAGAGCGGGAAGATCTCATATTAAAACTAGCTTGTAAATATTCCCCAAACAGTCACTCTGTGACTTGCACTGTCATGACCATAAGCATCTACTATAACCATTATTTGGCCATGATGCAGTGCCAATTTCTGTAAAATTGTACTACCCGTCCATTTATCTTGCTCATGGGATCTTTCCCCTCCTTTGAATAGTATTTCAAAATTGAAAACATAAAGCATTCAAACATAAAGACACGCTTGTGTCTGAACAGAAATTTTGAAGAAACTTTTAATTCTGAAACTCCAATTTGCTGGAACTCGAGTGGCCACATTTTGCAGACAAGAGGAGAGTTTTTCAAATAAATGGTTAATCTCTAAGGCAAGACATTCATATTACCCAGTGTCTGAACTCAAATGGACTGACTGCAAACAAACCTCTATTTGTTCCAAGTTTGCATTCACAAAAGCAATTTCATTTTGTACACATGAAAGACTGAACCACTGAATAACACTTATGTTATAAAAGATACTAATATTAAATAATAGTTATGTTCTGCTAAAAATGTTACATTCAGAAATGTACTTTAGGAAGTGCCACACAGTTACTCCGCATGTTCTGCATTTTCTTTCCAAGGTAAATATCCTGGCAGTTCAAAATTGTTAACTGTATCAAAATCGCCCTTTTTATCGTTTGCAATCCCTCCCAAACCAGTGAAGAAACAGCAGCAAATCCCCCATCTATAAATTATGCTGGCTCAGCTTCAACAGCTTACTAGGAGAAAAACAACAGAGAACTTGAGATTTAGTGTTCTTCTATGCAGAGTAAGCCCCCATCCCTTGCTCTTCACTTTTAAAAAGTTAAGAAGCTAAGTTAACAGCGTAACCCAAAGAGCTCCAGGACTCCGTCCTAACTATTCTGCATTCAAACATGCACAAGGACTGTAATGTAAGGCTATAACCAGGATCACGCTTAGTAAAAAATAAAAAGCTTATCCTTTCTAAATTAAATCACACAAATATTACAGGCTAGTCAGTTTATTGCAGCTTAAAAGAAATGGCAAAGCTCATTAGGTTGTTATTGGTTTTTTTTAAATTAAATGAGAAAGCAAAACGTAGCAGGCAACATGCACAACTATGCTACTTATATCACAACTTCAGTAAACAGGCAATAAAACACAAAAGCTCACACCCCCCCGCAAGAACCTACTGTACAGAAAGCCCTCTTAAGATTCACTCCTACAATGCAGTTAAGTTGAAGGTTTCAGCAAAGGATGCACAAAAAACATTTAGCAGACTTAACAATTTGATTAAACAGAGTCCTGAGAGGTTAACAAATGTTCAACAGCATACGCATAACATTTACAACAAGAAAGAAGAAAGGCACCTGGAGACATCTGACACTGGGCATGCTCTGCAGGCATCTCAGTGCGCACATGCTCTCTACCAGGTTGGAGCAGCCTAGCCACAAAGACCTTGGCACAGAACACTGCAGGGTGACAAAAAGGAAGGAAGAGAAGAAGCAGTTAGATGCCACAACAAATCACTCAAGGCAGGCAACTCATTAGTATGTTAACGTGGGTACTTATCTATGTTATTTCTACATTAAGCGCAAGGTTAGCTGCCAAGGGTAAAATAACCACTGAAGATCCTTTTCAGACAATAAGCCATCCCCCTCTGTCCTAGCGAGGATAACGAGCTCATTTTCCTCATTTGCGACCGCTTGGCTTTAGTGCCCAGCTGAACATTTTTAACTTACTACCAGTAGTATCAGAGTCATTACAGTTTGGGTCCATCAGTTCAGCAATGCATCCACACATTGCTACCCGCAACAGAAGTTCTGCTGCAAGGGGGGAAGGTGCCGTCCTCAAACTGGCCTGGCCCTAACGGCTTGCGAGGTTTTTTACCTTTGCAGTCACCCCTGGGGAACAGAAGCGCAGGAGCTTTTCATTAGGGCAGCAAGTCTTTGGATTACAACCTGGAGGAGCTTCGGTAATTAAGGTTTGGCACCCCGCGCTGTCTCAACTTTCTCAAACCAATTTGTGCTTATTTATTCCGACAGCAAAGCCAACGTTAACTTCTGAGGTTACAGTCTATGCCCTGGGACACTGACAATGAAACGATTTAAGTATTTTTTTAAGAGAGGAACAACACCTAGCCAAAGTTCAACTTGCAAGACCAAGTTCTGCTTAGTCAAGATGCATGGTATCCTGATTAAATGGGTTATTGGGGAAAAAAGTTTGTATTATCAGCTGAGGGTATCCTAAAGCCAAATTATAGCCTAACTACATTTATTACTCATACCACCACCCACGCCAGAAAGAACCAAGCTTAACTTCCAGACTCCACATTGCTGACACTAGGAGTTAGGAAAAGTTTGGAAATCCTTTTGGTTTTCTTTTCTGAAGCTGAAGAAATTTGATGCAGACAGATTCCCCAAACCCTTTATAGCTCCATGATATTATCTCACAGTTCCTTTTAAGGGCAGAATAGTCCATGTGCTCCATAAAGGATTCAATTCCTCACTATCAAGCAGTGCACAAACCCGGCTCTAAAATTTGGCACAGACTTAGCTTTCGGTATTTTTCACACAGGCTTCCAATTTAGTTATAACACCAAATCTTTAAAAGAAAAATCCCACACAGATCCAAGTTGAAAGTGGAATAATCAGAGGTGAAGACTCGGGGAGAGCAGTTACTGTGCCAGTAATGGGGGGAAGGAGGGAACCCAGAGCAACTTTTTTTTTTTTTTTTAATTGCATATCTTATGAATGAAACAAAAGAAAGCCTGATATGTGCATCTCTGTGCTAAGGAGAGAAATTAAAGCAAAACCAGAATCAGGACCAAAACACACCGGAATTCTCCCTCCTTTTATCCAGCAGAAAGGCTGCAATTCCATACAGATATTCTGCACTATGTGCTTGTCATGTGAGGAGTGGGCACGTACACCTTATGTACAGAGGGAAAAGAAACATATTTATGCTATATTGTATTATTCTTCCTTCAATATCAAAATACATCACTGTTTTCTATTAATAAAAGTTTTTTATTATCATTTCGAGAAATGTGATTTTTCGTTTAGCTATCAAGTAATTAATCCAGCATATCTATAATTACATTGCAATAATTTACTTTGACACGTCCTCACACAAACACTTGAAACTTAGTTCCCAGAATTTTACTAAGATAGTCAGCCAGTGACATTAGGGGAAACCACATTGATTTCAACGAGACCCCCCAAAAATATATTTCTATTTTTAAAGAAAGATAGGATGTACTGTTCAAACCCACTGATCATGACACTGAAGATGCAGGATCTTCTATAGACCATTTACAGCCCTGCTTCAAAACAAGCGTATATAATTCAAGAAGCTCTCGTTCTAATTGCTTTCATTATTTAATCCTATTTGGCACAACCCCTGAATGGTGTTTCCGCCACACTGAACCACTGACATTCAGTGCATCGCTGCAGGTACTTAAAGCCCAAATAAATATTTGCATTTTTAAACACAGAGGCCCAGTAAAAAAAAATTAATTCTGCTCACATCACCTAGTAAAAGTCATTGATCGAGTAATACAGCAAACTTCTCCCCCAAGATTTTCAGATAAGTTCTAAAAAATGGTGCGTATAATGTGTGTAATGAATCTACACCTACAGGAGTCCACAAATTATAAGCTAAAAATCACTGGGTTTGGTTATTAGACTGTGTTTTCTTTTAGGAACTACTCTAGCTAGATAAGCTGAATATTAAGAACTTAAAGAGAACTATGGGTAACTGGAGAACAATGTTTTAAATTTATTTCAAAATACATTAGACACAGAGGCCATTTCCATGCCAAGTTTAAGCCACAAAAAACCTTTCTGCAGTAATACAAAGGCCTGAATAAAAGGATTTGTAAGAATCACTGGACTCTTAGCTATAGCAATTTGCACTATGCTATAAATTAAATATTGCATTCTACCTCACACTAAAACATGAACATGCAAATATTTGTGTGCTTCGTTGACACGTTATTTCTTGATCCTGCTTGCATAGGAACTGTCATAAATAAAAGCATAATAGCACACTAAAGATTTAATTTTTGCACAACAAGAACCTGAACTTACGCCTCCGCTTTCCAGTCGCCTTTTGTCAGGATCCCAGGGAGCTGCAGCACTATTTTCATAAAGTTTGGGAATGGGAAAATGACACTGGCCAATGGGCATAATATTAAATGCACATGTAAGCCAGCATCAATCCCACTGAACCATACAGGTTCAGATAAGGCCAATAAAATACAACAGAAATAACGGTCAATAAATAAAACAGAACCATACAGGTTAAGATAAGGCCAATCAAAACTCAAATTTTAAGGAACAAACTAATTTGCAGTGCAACTCACATTATGACAGCCATGTGTTCATCTGAATGCCCTACTTGCAGGGGAGGTGTAAGGAGATGAAAGAGGGGCTTTAGAGCTTCATGGCGAGGAGTGAATGATGCTGAAAGAATAAAGGCAAATACAGAAACCCTCGCTGGGTCTTTTAGGTGCCCTATGTTTGACAAGATGACTATATTATGACTATATATGTTTTATTTTAATTCTGTATACAAAGAACTGCTGTGGTGGTCCAGCCTCAGGAACTACATTTCAAGATTCAGGTTTCAATCTTAAATCTCAAATTTAAGAAGCCTACACAAATGCTTCCATTTGCATTCAAAACTATAAATTCTCAGTAGGATCAGTAAAAGAGATGTTTCAATGCCTTTAAAGGTCAGATGCTGAGAACTTCTTATATTAATAGCAAAGCACGCAGCAGTGTTCTTCCAATAAATCAACTTTGTAGATGATAACTTTCAGGATAGAGGCACCCAAAAAGAAAAAAAAAAAACCTATCAGCCCCTGAACAATTTAAATTTTTATTCATTTTGGACTTCTCAGGTATACAGCGCCACTATTTTGTTGAAGTACTATAAAATGTCCCGAAGCATTCCATTTCAGGGCATTTCACATCCAAACAGAAATCCACACACTTTCTTACCCCTGAAAAAAAAAATATATCGCCCATTTATCCTATAAGGCCCACTAAATTGCTCAAGAAACAAATACGGAATGTAGCCTGTGTTCCTGATGGAATTAATACACCTTTGATATCCAGTGATGGAAATACTGCAATGTCATAATGAAGAATGACAGCATTTACATAACCAAGCCTTATTGCTGGAAGCTTTATGAAGTATTAAAATTATGACCTTGGAATTTTTCATCGCATTAATTTTATTTGTACAAGATAATGTAAGGAATCAAAATTTATTGGTGTGTTTGCAGTTTGGGGAATTCTGTTCTCAAGGCAAAAAGATCCTTGGTTTTGAAAATCAGTTTCTAGACAGAGTCCAAAAAAGATTGGTACGGGGAGGTATTTTGGAATTTCAAAGAAAAATACAGTAAAACAAATGAGGGAGCTAACTTACTCTTTTTTTATTTTCAAGAAGCACAACCAATTCTATTAATACACTCCTCCTGCAACAACTTTTTTCTTATGCAGTTTATTACGAAACAACATAAGAGCCTAAACAAATCCTTCAAGTTTACAAATCCTAAAGTCCGAAATGCTTTTCCCAACTTGTTTGTGACAACAACCCAGCTCCTCAGTAAGGTTAGTTCGTGTTCTGGACATCCACAGGGCTACAAAGAGAGATTTGGACTGGCAAAAAAGGTACAACCCAAAAATCTCAACCTTCATTCTGAATTCCCTTCAGGTTTTTAGCTACGAAAACTCACATGTTATTCAACATTGGCAGTTTACCGTTTGGTTTACTTTGATTTAGGGTGGACCAACAGAACTGATAGGTTTTTTATTTCCATTAACACTTAATATTGATAAATTCATGGGGTAACTGCTGTTACTTAAGACCCTCTCTGTGGCTGGGAAGGACAGACACATCCCCCGGTAGCTCAGATTTAATGCTCCAAAATGGGTACTCCAAAAAGCAAATTTAGACTAAAGGACGGTACGACTGTTTATGAAAGCTATACGCCCTCCCCAAGCCAAATTTATTATGAAGCTCAGATCTTAGTTTCTCAAAAATCAGCATTAACCACAATAAGACATAAAAAAAATATAAAGCAGTAACACCGTTCAAAGGCCTTCAGTATTATTTTACACTCGGCAGGGAACAGTTGCCAACTACTCAGCAGACTCCATCCCCTTTCGCTAGCTGGGATATCATCCAGATCTTACCTGGTTACCTTAAGTGATTTATTCAAAATAGTGACAAGCAGAACAGTGTTAAACCAGCTACACATCAGAACAAGTAGTCTGAATATTTACAAGAGGTGGAAAAGTAAAGATGTCAAAGTATACTCTTAAGCGTGAAGACTTAATTGGAAATAAAGTGTGGGGGCATGCATGTAACACAAATACGCGTGGTCCACAAGTGACAGCCTGGCTTGGCACGGTAACACATTCACTACGCTACACATTTTGGCACAGCATTGAGTACCTTTGGTGAGATAATTGAAAACAAAGAAACAATTTACGTCAGACCAATAGTAGCACTTTGTACTCTTCCTATTTTCATTTCAAAACCAAGTTGTCCCTTGAGAGATGCAGTGTGTTCACATGCTCCATACAAGTTTGTTGGAATCGGTGCCATCACACCACTACCTTTTCCATGACCAAAATGCAATCTCACATCCAGTCTTGAGTGTCTGATTTGGAAGGCTGTTGGAGTACCGTTCGTACAATATATTTCCAAAGTCCATGGAGTTTTATACATGCATTCAAGTGCTCTGCTTCGATTTAAGAACGGCTACATTCTCAGGTCAAGAAAGTTGTCTTAGATGCAATTTACTCTTGCATTTCTGTCCGTTGATGAACTACCAATGCAAAAGTGAATTTCTCAAAAATAAGTATCCACAGAGTAGCAAACTCATTTTAACTTGTGAAATGTTTTTGACCCTTATTGTTATCAGATCATTCTAAAAAAAAAATACATAACCAACAGCTGAGTCACACTTCCATTAGAAAAATCTATTTAGCTAAATGATTGCCATTCAGAATAAAAATCACTCAATGTTACACAACCTTCCAATAGCTGTTCAAGATCTGCACGTGAGCTTCTTGCATTTGGGGAAAAATATTACGTGAGGAATCAGGAAATTTAAAGCAAGACAAAGGGAAAATAATTGATCAGATAAATTCTCCTCATTATCGGTAACGCAGTCCCACTCTGCTCCTGAAGATCAAAGTACGCGTTTGCTACAACAAAATGAATGCTACAAAAGGAATATGGGTTCAGTGGAGAAAAGATTAAATGCTTTCTTTGAATATAACAACAATCTTACTCCATTATAATTTATTCATCAGGATAAGACTCATGAGATGCAGTATCTTGTTTCCAGGAAGATACAGAAGACTAGGAAGAAAATCCTAATACCTTTACGTAACTCACTCCGAATGTTAACTGCAAATAAATTTTCCAAAATATTTAAACTAACCCTCGCTTCCTGCATGTACATACATACCAATTCCCACAGTTTCAAGAGTCCAGAAGTGCGATACTCCTTTTTGCGTTAACATATCCCGAGTTACACAAAAAAGGCCATTTCAAAAGAAAACTGGTTTTCCTATGCTCTTATGCAGCAGGACCAGAGGTGTTACAGACGTCTACAGACAGCAGCACACCTGCTCATCGTAAATCATAACGGGGGGAAGGAAAAACTGAAAAGAGAGCTAGCACTGCCAGTTGAAATAGTAGAAACTTCGAGTAAGTTAAACACTTAGAAAAATGTGGCTGAAACTTGTCTAAGATGTTAAAAGTTATCTTAGACTCTTTTCTGTACTGTTTTTAAGGATGAGGCCTAACACAATCTAAAAAGAATATTAACCCCATCTAAAAATCTAGTACAGACAAGACAGCGTGCATTTTAAGCTGACAAGTTTACACGAAGTCTGGGCTCAGTAGGTAACAAAGCGCTGGCTTCACATTCAGGGTTTGTATATCAGATGCTGCAGAGGAATATTTACATCGCTTTTGATAGCTGACTTGCATTTTACTTTTTGAAATGTAGGATTCAAAACCTGGGCTCAAGTTCAACTTAGCTTTACTACTGTCTTTGATAGGACTATTTCATGTTTCAAAAGGTTAAGCAATATTAAATATCATAACATCGGGGATCTTCATCAGCAGGAGTACACACTTGTGCTTCCTCTTTCTCCCCCACCCCTCAGAGTGTTTTAAATTATTTCCTCTTTTCAGTTTTCATCATTAAAGATGCCAAGTTCACTTCTGCCTCCCCATTCTCTCATTTTAGAAAAAGGCACACCCTGAAAAGCAAATATTCCATGGGAACATGCTATTTTGCAGTGTTAACTCCAAGGTGAGTCTCATCGGTATGTGGGACAAATTCAATTTGATGTTAGGTGAGACTGCAAGTAATGTGTCAGACTAAGGTTAGTGAGTAGATTTTCCCTTCGATTTTCCACCAGGTTGTTTGGGTTTTTTAAAAGAATTGTACTAAATAAGCATGCCCAAGACTTCTCCACCCTAACCAAATAAAATTCAAGTACTCAAAAAGCAACCCAGTGCACAAATGATTCATTATATATGGATTCATCAGTTCAAGTGTAATTTTTGCACAAAATACCACGCCAGCAAAACAAACGCAGAGCTAAAACAATACATGAGATCAACAGCACCTACAAGAGTTTCTTCTATGGGAGATTAAATATTGAGGCCTTCACATTCGCTTTAATAGCTGTCTACAAAAGAGAACACTCAAGCGGCTTAGTGTTATTGCTATTAATATCAAAAGGAATTGAGGCATACTGCTTCGTACTAACTTTAGAAATAAGTTGCCAAGTTCATTAAAGCACTAACTTACAATAAAGCTGGGCATTAGGAGAGGTGCAGATCCCCCATTCACACCAGACATTTAACTCGCATAACTTCATTTTCCTATCAGCAAGGGATCAGGCTTTCCTTCCTAACGCACACAAATACCTCCCAAACCTGTCTTTAAGATAACGTGTTGTAGCCTTTTACAGTCATCTCAAAATCTCAGACGAATGTGACTCAAAATACAACCATACTTCCCTACTCTGAAATAAACCAGCTATACATTTAAAGCTCCTCTGGAAAACCGTGCCTTACAGCTGGCTCAGCTACGCTTTGAAAACAACTAGGAACAGAACTTTATGTTGAAATCTCATGAAGGATTTCAAAGGCTGACTCCAAGTGCTGCCCACAACAGAATTTCAAGTGGCCTTTCAGTAGGATAAAGCTACTGGAATTTGTGCTATGAACAGCTAGACAAGTTCTCTAAAGTTCTGATGAACTCATCAGAGAACGTGGCCAGAAATCAGAGCAGATAGCTATTACTTTCCTGAACTCAACTGAGAAGTTCAACGAAGTCATGGGTAAGGCTGCTTCCTCCTTTCAGAAGCCGGATTTGCAAATCTTATGCTTCGTACCCCCTGTACCTGTAGATACTGCTCTCCAGCTCCACAGACGGCAAGTTTACTGCATGTTCCTACATTTGTTTCTCAGAGCAGATCTGCGATTTCCTAATAAAGTGCACGTGCATTTACTGAGAATGCCCTTTCTTACTCTAAGCTCAGCAGCTAACTTGGTGTGTTCTATTACTTTAGGGACATTAAGCAGTTAAAGCAAGATACTGAATTTGCAGACAAACTCATCTAAGCAGAAGCAGCAAGATATAGTACAGGGTGACTTCTTACCTGAAACTTTGTTTCTGGGCTTCAGATCCACCAATCCAGAATGAAAGGGGATTCGAATGGGTTTTCCTTCTCAGACTTGTCTGTTAAAAGAGAGCAGCCAATCATCTTCAGCTTGGTGTATCTACTTCTTTCTTGAATGAAATCCCAATTACGTACTCCTAATGCTGTTAGAGAGACAAGGCAGCCTAGGCACCTTACCAGTCCAGTACCGACTACGTTAGTGGGGTCATCGGATTGGTGGATCTAAGACAAAGAAACGGATTTACGGACAAGAAATTGCTCTCTCCCCTGCCCTGAATCACCCAATGCACAACAAGTGTTTTGGGGCTACAGCTCACTTTGCAAAGATGAAGGCGGATGAGAAGAAACTACAAGGGAAATAACAAAACGAATGCTCGAGCCTCAACCACCAGCAGCTTGTGCCTCGCAAGCCTGCTCCATGAACTGCCAGAACACAAGTTTTCAAAACAGTCCAATACAGTTCTCCTAATTTGCCATATACATGCTCTAAAGCATTTTATTGCAATGATTATTTCCCTGTTTCCAGTCTCAAAGTTATCTGACTTGCTTTACATATCTGCAGCACAAAGATGGAATCTTCAAGACACTTATGATCTGAAAGACAGCACTGAATTCAGTAAATTTTCAGTATTGCTGTGTCTCTGGAAAACCATCTAGAACTAGGAGAGAGTGAGCCAGCCAAGGCGTGCTACTCCTGAGAAAAGAAAAAGCCACCTCTTAGTGAGCAAGATGATAAAAGGCCTTCCTTCATCCAGTACTTTCAGCAGTACACTTATACTCTTAAGTGACTAATTTAAAGCAGCTTTAACAATAACACCTAAGAGAAGATGGAGTCTGCAGAAAGCCCACGCTATGTGTGTAACAAAGTATATCCTAGAGACCAGACTGTGTGCCTTCCAGGCAGCTCTTCAAAAAGTTTGAGATATGGCCTACAAAATTTCCCCTAACAGCAGCCAGAAGCAACAGCAACGTTTTCTAGAACATAACGCTGCAACACCCACAGAAGAATGTGCCCCTGCTGTCTCTCACCCCTTCCCTCTGCTCGCCAACCCCTCCGGAGAGCTGGGCCAAGCGTTCTTCAGCCTCCACAACTGTGCCCCACGTCTCAAAGCACCCACAGCTCGGAGCAGGGAGGGAGAAGCTGCGTGGATGAGGACAGTCACGTCCCTGACTGCCCACAGCTACCCGAAGAAAGGAACATCTTCATCGCGGGGCGAATTTCTGCTTTTCCACCACTGGTAAAGCAATAGTCGACTGTACGGCGACATTTCAAGGACAAAGCAGCACTGTAAGCCTGATACCGTATCCAATCTCGGATTTTTAAGTCTGCCAAGTAAAGTGATAAGATGTCAAGGCATATGACTCAAAATTTTAAGAGTACAATATAGCTCAGTAAGAAGCCAGCTATCAAAATTATATAAATGTGCTGATTTGCTAAGTCACAACAGAGCCAGCAGGGTGTTGGAAGGAGAGGCGCTTCACCATGCAGGCTTTCCTTAGAAGTATCTGCAGTCGTTACAGCACAGGTCTGATTTTCGTCTCGAGAAGTAGTGGCGTGATAGAGACAGCCTGAATATCAAGTTTCCCTCGCGAGTCCTTTGCTGCCCAAACAGAATCGCCTAAAAGATTCTCTATCAAAACACAAGCTGTAATTGCAACTTAAATTTTGCAAACAGATTCTGAGTATAGATTTTCAAAAAGCTGCGTGTATTTTTGTCTGAAATCTTTAAATTGGCGTGACTGAAAAGGATGGATGATTTGAACGTGGTATCATTGTGCGAGGCATCCTGACTACAAACATACGCCTCACAGAAAGGCAAAGGACGCAAGTTGTCACAACTTCTTTTTGGAACAAAACTCCATATTCAAGAACTCCTCAGCAGCATGAAATTCAGAACGCAGCCCTGCAACTCGTAACACTGAATATATAGTTGTGTTTCTCCTCTAAGTCGATGAACAAAACAAAATCCTGTAGCATGGCCACAGCTAAAAGTTGACCCGAAAAGGTTTTTTTACCAGTTTACCCAGAAAGCATATCGGTCCCCATTCCTATCAAGTAGGTACCTACCTACATCTTACAAATTTCTGTCTGTACTCGTATAAGAAACAAGCCTGGGAAGCTGAACTACTCTTTGATCCCCAATAAAAACGTTTCCCTGGGGTAGAAGCAGAGGGATGCAAGTCCTGAGGCGACCTGGATTAACAAAGCAATGAAGAAACAACACGCCTTCCGACGCTCCCACTGCAAATTTAGCCTGCATGAGAAGCAAATTAAGTTTCCAAAAAAGAGTCAGCACTTTTTTGTTGTTAAACTGCAAATGGCATTGCATTATTTTTGTATTATCTGGTCTCAGGCGTGCACTACTCATACCGGGAAACGTGTGGAAGTAGTACAGGCAAACGGAGTAGGCTGTCACATGTCGCACCGCTGAGCTCATAAATACACCAATAAACTGGGGAAGGAAGGGATTTTCCAGAAAAAGTGGATTTTCTGTGAATAATGAAGTACTATCAAATACTATGAAAATCAAACCAAGAAATCAGATTATACAACATCATCAACAGTGGCATTAGTATAACGAAGACATCACCAGAGAAAAAAAGCTGGAACGTAAGTGTTGTTATTAATCAGCATTAGTTTAAACCACTCGGTAAATATTCTCGTTTCCCTTCAATTTATTTTCTCCCTTGCAACAAAAAAATTACTTGTCACAGAGCAGCCCTCTTAGAACCATGGTCTCTTATTCTCTCCCACACATCATTCTTCTCTCATTGGCACGTTTGCTGCAACATCCATTTCATTTTAAACCCATCACCAATCTCACTTTGCACGCCACTGCACAAGCACTCAAAGCAGCATAGGAAGATGAAACTGAAAATGCCAAGGCAACAGTGACCTCTAAACTCCACAGCGATAAAACGTAATGCATCAAAAGACATACATCAAGTTGATTTAACGAGCAGCGAAGGTGTTTTAGGAAAACACACATGAAATGAAAAGGTACATCCATCCTTCAAGGAACGTTCCCCCGTCTCTCTAAGGGTACAGCTTGTAACAAGGCAGTTTGTTTTGCTGAGATGCTGCTGCAACGCTTATGGGTGACCCAAATTTTTAGCAACGTTCAACAACTCTGCCTAAGGGATACAGCCAGCACGGTCTGAAACACAGGAATGGCATACATGAGCTTTACAACTTTTCAAAGGAGCAACCCAACAGCACTTCAGCGAGGGCAGCTGGCACGCATACCAGCATGCCTGCGGAGATGTGATCCCATTCCACAGTGACACCTGGGCACTGGGTTTACAAGTACAATTCTGGACCTCCCGGTCCCAAGCCAGAGCTCACAGGCAACTCATGGCCCTGAAAACTACCCAGCAGTGCTCACACACACGTGTTTCAGGCAGCAAGGGACCTCTCTCTGCTGCACCTTACTGGCTCAGTGTCATTGCAAAGCTCAAAAAATTTAGTAACGCTAGAAAATTTAACTGCATTGTGAGGCAAAAGAAGTCTCTGGATCTCAAACAAGATTTAGTAAGCCTTTGGTGAAACACCAGTGTTTAGTCTGCCCAAGAAACTGTAACTTTTTTCTATTAAGAACTAAAAGCTATTTAGTTTCAGAATACCTGTATAAAGTGATGGCTGCTGCCACAATGATCTCAAACTTCAGCTAACTTTTTTCTTTGTAACCTCTCTTCTACATCTTTGTATCCTCCTTCTTCCCTTCGCCACCCCATTTCCACACTCAGTCTATTGTTTCGTCTAACCCTTCCCAAAAGATACAGCCTTCCACACTTCTTTGTCCACTTCCCTCATTTCATCATCACTCTGGCTCTGAACTCAGTTGCCTTGCTCCAATTCATTTTCTTAAGCTCTTCCTTCCCATTTTCTGCACCGCTGCCAAAGTCACAGCAATCTGTTCTCTTTATATTTGCATCCTTCCTCTTACAGGCACTCTCTGAAATGGGACTGTCACTCTGACAGCCTGCGCAGCAGCATGGATCTTACATCCCCTGCCCCAAAGGCTCATCTGTGACTTCCTACCAGCCACCTAACCACCACCTCTTCACATAGCTGCTCTAGCCATTTCCTTTTTTTCCCCCCCATGTATGAAACTGTCCAGCACACCATCAACAGCATGCTTAAGCATCTGACATGCAGTTCTCGACTCTAATTTAGCTACTGAAGATTAAAAAAAGATAACCGCAAAGCAAATAGATTATTATCCTACTGAAGAAAGCACGACTGGTTTATAAAAAGGTTTACAAACATCTTACTAACTGTCCATCTACTCCCAGCCTTCGATTGAGAACCAGTCGCATTTTGGCTAGAACAGTACCTCCTTTGTTTCAGATGCAAAGACGATCATTGCCTAGTCCATCTGTATCTCCATTGCTACAAAAGTAAACTCTTTGAAGGATTCCTCTAGGAGCATGTGGAAAAAAATTCACAGAAATGTAACTGCCTGCTCGGCTTGCAAGGTCTGAGACAGAGAGGGAAGAAAAAAGCCAGAACGTTATAGCCCTACTGAGATATACAGCAGCTGTATTTTAGTTTCCAAACAGAATGCTAAGATTTATTTTGCACTTGTAAAGCTTTAAATAGTTTGGGGGCACAGCCATCTCCAGTTGCAGTAACCCAAGGAACTTCAGGTACCGCTGGCACGGTTTACAGAAGTTGCTGCTGGCGAGGCACGCCTGTGTCAAATAGGTTATCCTGAGATTGTTACCTTTTGAAATTGAAGACCTTCAGCTCACATCAAAGTTCTGCCAGGAGAAACTGAAAGACTTTTGGCAAGATATTATAGTTCTTCATTTATTATTTACAGAGGCACTTAAACACTGGGCACTTTTATATGAGAGAGAGAGATGTTCCAGACAGTAAAGGTAGTATGCTAGGAAGAATATTTTCCATGTATATAACTAAGATACAAGCGATAATTCGATGTAAACAAGTGCTTGTTGGTTTTATTCCTAGGCATGGTCTTCCCATAACCCTTTCGTGCTACCACTGTGGAGCAGTGTTATATTGAATTTGAACTGCCAACTCTGCAGCAGGGGGATATCTGTGTTTGGAGAACAGCGTGCGCATCAAGGACACAGTGGAAAGACAGATGATAAAAAGCTCAGTAAGCGAGACGATTTACACACAGTTGGCTTCCTGCTTCGGTAGCCATGTCCCATAGGTGTCTGGTGGGTGCAAGGCACTAGGAGCCACAGATTTTTTTTTTTTTATACTATCCACACCTTATGCTGCACACAGTTCGCCCCATACATGCGTAACTTTTTAACCTGTATAAAACCCCGTATTTGCCACAGTTACGTATTCTTTTACAAACACTTTAAGACAAACTAAGAAGCTAATTACCCCCTACTTTAAGACTCTGCTGGTAAAGTAAAAATATGGTTCAGTGAAGCTCCCTGAGAAAATGAAAAACAGAAGGCTTTTAGCAGGTATCGAAGACAAACTCATATAATGGGTTCGATGCGACTGAACAATACAGATTTTATACATCACTCGGAATCCGTAGGGAAAAAAAACCTATTTCACAAAGCATTGTTGATGGTACTTCACCTTAAGAAAGAAAAAAGTTTGATTCTTTAGAAGAGCAAAAAGGTTACAGTTATCTCATTTCACAGGGAAAATCAAAACCAGGGGAAGAAAGAGCCCTTTCAATCATTTTGGCTAGCCCTCCATCTGTTCTGGATTACTTCCTCACCACTCATTTTCTAATAGCTTGCCCACTCACGCAAAGCATTTAACTGAGACAGCCGAAGTACAAAGGTATCTACACTAAAAACAACCCCATCAGATACGCTGTTAGCCTAAATCTGGACCTCCCGCAGCCAACACAAGTCAAACTTTGAGGCCTCGTGCCTCCTGAAATCGTCTCTACGGCCAATGGGTGTCGTGCCTGTAGAGGCAGGTACCATCTGCAAATGAAAGCCATGAAGTGTCATCACTAAATCAATTGCTCATCACCATTAAAATGGCTAGATGTCATGATTTACAAAACTAGAATGAGACACGGTGAGGCCTTAAGCTGTCCTAAAAGATACAGCGACTTCAGAACACTTGCTAAAACTTCATACGGCAAATGAAAGTTGTCACTCTGAAACCTTAAAATATTTCTCTTAGCTTCCAGCTTTAAAAATAGCACAGTATTATTTCCGTGACTGATTTTTCTTTAAATAAATGCAAATGATCTATCCAGTGAAAGCACAGTTCAGGGCTAGAACATTATGTTCTGAAACTTCCGTGCAATTAACATGTTGACACATTATCTCTTGTTTATCAGCCACTCAGAATTGTATCCCATTTGCTCCTCAGAACTTTTGCATCGTACATTTACTCCTGTATTTACTAGATTCATCCTTGGCATTGAAGGGAAGTCACTGAGTACCCAAAGAGCACCAAAACCAATCGCCTGTGTCGGAGAGAGGCGTAAACCATCCTGCTTTCAGTAAACAGCCACATTCATAAAAAGAAAAGCACCCCCCTAAGTCTGACTCGCAAAGGTGAGCCCTGGTTTAGGGATGTTTGCCACCAGCATTAACAACCGATACAAGAGTTTGCATATAATACCAAAATCACTGACTGGAAACTCTGTCAATAGGGTTTCTGCTTTGTGTATTTAAACAAATCTTCCGGAGAATCTTATCTTCTACAACACACAAGGCGGCAAAACCTCCAAGCGCTGTCCTCATATAGGGATGGCCTTCAATGATTTTAGTGAAACATTTACACTCAAACACAAGCGTTTTATAATGCGAGCCTTCACTATAGTTGAAATTTAATTCAACTACCAGCTACATTTTACAGAGAACCATTTTCTACTGGAAACTACAGAATGAGTTGTTCGTCTTATTGAATTTTTAGATTTATTAATTTCTTGTGAAAGAGAGAAAGCTTTGTTCCTTAAACCTCCTCCTACGCAATGAAAAATCTTAATAACCCCATTGATATTTGCATCAATTAGCACATTTCCCAGGTCCCAACTGCAAACAGAGGGTACAACAATTATCAGGAAAAGTTACGTTTGCTTCTGCCTGCTCACGTTTTGGCCCCAAATAGAAGAGACTTCTAAAAAGGGAGAACATTGACAAAAAGATGAGCAAGAAAGTTGAGCGAGGCAAACATACCTTCCAGCCTCAAATGCTACTTTAGCACCTCACATAACCTCAGGCTGAGGAGCATTAGTAACCTGCCGTTCCGGGTAGGAAAAAAAAAAAGCCACTAGAACTCACTTTACACCTCGGAAATTTAACAGACATCATTTCTGTAGGCGACTCGTCCTGTAACGGATACCCACACGGCTGCCCCCAGCCTTTATCCTCGATGCTGCAGTCCACTAACGCAGAAATGGTTCTGATGTCAGCCACGGTTAAGTGCAAGATCACCAAATCGATAAGGACCAGGAAAGGAGGCTTGCTAAGAACAGCTTTTAAGCTCCCGACCTCAGCGATCAGAAACAAATACAGAAAGAATCACAAAGGTTTTTTGGGTTTCCCTTTTCCTTTTTTACTTTCTGCTTCTTGAGAGCAGACAACACTCGAAGAGGGTTCGTGTTTTCAGATCAGGTAGTTTCGCGAGAACTCTGCTGGCTAAAACAAACAAAAAAAGGTCTCCACTGAACCCAGCTCACCTTCAGAGCGCCTTAGAAGCAAATTTTTGCATTTCACTGCTCACTTCTGCAACACTGTGTGGAATTTGTACATGAAAGCAAATTACGCTTATGACAAATAAGTTAGAAAATATTTGCTGATTATTATCCTCTCTCTCAGCTCTTAAGTGTTTTATTCATCCCTAAAGGCAGTAAAACTCGGGCCCCCTAATGTTTGGTGACAGAGATGTAAGATTTGCTTATATTAAGAAGAAAAAAAAGAAAAAAGCCCAATCTTCTCTTTCTATCGCTTCCCTCTGCCGCCTCTCCACTAACCCGAATTTAGCGGCGTGAGCGTTAATGAGGGGGTGTAACGAATAGACCATTAGGGCTGGTTAGAGGCCACCGCGCCTGCCGGACCGCAGCTC
>NW_009258269.1:1776333-1779996 GCF_000687185.1 Egretta garzetta
GCCGCGCCCCGGCCCCGTCCCCTCCCGCTTCGCCTTGCTGCCCGCCTGCCTCTCGCCATCCTGACTTGCTCGGCGAATTAACAAATCGATGACTTTATCCCGTTCGCCATAAATTCATTTTATCTCGGTCGGTTTTAACATCCTGGTACTGAACCAGGAGTTGGCTGAATTCTGTTTTCCTCCTTTTGTACCGAGACCAACCGAGGGCACAGCGGGAGGGCGAACCCTTCGGGCAGCCGGTCCCTGAGAGAATCCCTGCATCACCTACAGAGCGCGCCCAAGGAAGCGTCTCTGAAATCCTTTTAACTTGCCCAGAGAGGAGATGGGCCCCTGTGTTTGTGCTACGCCTGAGAACGATGTTCTCTTGGTTAAACATCAGAAACGCTCGGGGGAGGGAAGGAGAGCAGGCTCAAAAGGAGCGAACAAGTCAGGCGCTACGCGGGCAGAGCTCAGCAGCGGCTGTGCTAGGGTTTATGAAGATTTAGCATTTTCATAAAGAACAATACTTTGGCTGGGTTTGTAGCTAATTCCTGCAAACCGTTACAGCGCCTCTGACCGCGTTTCTTCTTGGTGGCGGAGCTGGGCATTGCCCACCGAGTCCCAGCCGACTTAAAAACCCGAGGGAAGCTGAAGGACGTGGTTGTACCTTGGGAAATAAGAAACCTCCCTGCCTGAGTCCCTGCACGGCCCACGGAGGAGGAGGCATCACCGCCTGGGACTTGAGCCTTCACACTGCTCTAAATCAGTCTGTAGGGACCTGAGGGTGGAGAATGGGGCTTCATTTGTTTAACAAACTAAAGCACCAATGGTATTTTACCTTTTTTTTTTTTTCCCCCCTCGTAAAACGGTGAACACACAGCAACTTGTTAGCATGATGGTTTTTAGCATTACCAAACTATTAAGTGGTGGGTTTTTTCCTAGTGGTTTTTTTTTTTTCCTTAAGTAGCGTTAAGAAATGAAAACAGAACCCATGAAAAATACCAGCTTCTGCAAACTGTACTTAATTAGGAAAGCATTACAATACGCAGGATCACACGCTGATTCCGCACACTGTACTGTCCATTTAATAAACAGTTTTATTTAATAACTCCCATTCTATCCGGTCATGTGCCTCGGGCCTGACATTGCTGGCATCGCTCGGTCAGGCAGTCGTGCCTGTGCTGCTAAGCGGAGCGCCTATTTCTGCTTGCTTTGCTACTCCAGCTGCTCAGCGGGCCAGCCCCGTACCGTGTGAAGATCCAACCCGTCATGGTTGTACTGAAATGGGATTATTCACCGGGTGCTGACTGACAGCAGGCACAGCGGTTGGAACACAGAGTCATAGAATCATTCAGGTTGGAAAAAGCCCTTTAAGCTCCCCCAGCCCAACCGTTCCCCTACCCCTGCCATCCCACCCCCAAACCCTGGCCCTCAGCACCGCCTCTGCCCAGCTGTTAAATCCCCCCAGGGGTGGGGACTCGACCCCTTCCCTGGGCAGCCCCTTCCAGTGCCTGACAGCCCTTTTGGTTAAGAAATTTTTCCTAATGTCCAATCTAAACCTGCTCTGGCACATAAACATAAACAGCTGGTCCTGGCCAGAGGAAACTTTTGGTCTAGGTTAGAGCTTGAGCGAGCGTTGGATGGGATTGCAGGATGGGTGACACTGAAAGCTCAGGTGCTTTGGGTGACCCAAGGGCACGCAGGCCGCGACCTGATGCACAGCGGAGCCCGGATGCACTTGTAGGCATTGGAAATTGGAAGCAGAAATGCCGTAAGCAGCAATCTGATGTAACAGCACAGCACTAGCAACTCCGAGCTTGCGATGAAACTGGACTGGGTAGCTTTTTGCTAAGCATTTTTTTTGCGTTACCTGTTTAAATCTCTGCCAAATGGTTAAAAAATGCAGTATGAACAAATGGAAACGGTGCAAAGTGACAAGACACCCACCTTACAGGACATTTATGTCAGCAGAAATTTGTTTTATTCACTCAAAAATGCTTAAAAGAATACTTATTGTGAGGTCTAAACCCTTTTCATAGCATTTAAAAGCATAAACCAAGAGCAGCATGTGTGTCTCCCCATCAAACAACTGCTGCTGCTCAGAGTCCGGGGGTGAAACTTTGAAGTGTCCCAAAAACTGCTGCATTAACATTAATCCTGGACAAAGCAAATGCCAAACATGCCAGCACCCCAAAGTCCTTCTAACTGGGACTACAAAGCCCAGACTCACACCCAGTGCTAACGTCAGCGTGGGCTGTGCAAGTGCCTGGTGACCCTTACCCGGACACGCTCCCTTTCCACATGAAAAAACATCCGAGGGCTTTTCCTGTCAAACCTGGGCACCCGGGCTGACAGCCGAGCTGAATTCTTTCCACCTTCACATCACGACCTATAACGAAGGACTCAGGTCAAATTGTATACCCCAGCCTTCGTGTTGTGTAATGCTACCGGCCTCGGCGAGCGCACAAAGGTGTCACCGAGAGCAAGGTGGGACAAGGTGGGAAAAAAAGGCAAAAATTCCTCAATTTATTTGAAGAAAGAGTAAATCCGTGGCCTCATTCTGGCAGCCTGAATGGTTAATGCATGGCAATGATGGACGTTACAGAAGCAGGCGTGGGTCTTTGAAACCACGGCACCAGCTGTCAGACGGAACGCGAGTGCCTGTAAGCTGCTCTTAATCGCATGGAAAAAACAATTCCTATGATATGAAAGAAAGAGGAGAATGTTGAAGACAATTAAGGAGAGTACTATAAGAAAATAAAATTTTTGGCGTTAGTACAGAACACCAAGAAAAGCAGGAGCAGGGGCTATTGATCCTTGTTATCTGTAAATTAAGTTGTTTCTGAGCAACTCATGACTCTTAAGAAGAGCTTGTCAGGACCGAGCGACATGTGCAAGGTGAATGAAAAAAAATCAGGGGTTTGGTCAATTTGTCCTGAGGTACAAACCCATTGGGTTCTGATGAAGCCGAGCGCTGTATTGCCATGACCAGCATGAGCCGCACGACTGCGGTAATTTGAGGAGCCCGTCTCTGGGCATGTGCTCCCAGTTTGGGTTAACGCGACGCTGTATCGGTAACTCCTCCGTGGGCGCATACGGCCATTTGCTGACAGATCGGTGTCAGCGGCAAAGCAGGGGCAAAGCAGGTCATTACGCTCCAAGGATGATCATATTCAGGTGGAAGCACACCAGGGCGGTGGGGCAGTTTCAGCCTAGGAGGACTCACTCCGCCAGTTTTCCTGCAAGGATGAGGGGGAAGTGGAAGAGGGAAAGCCCCGGCGCCAGTGAACCGGAGATACCTCTGCATTGGGCAACAGGGCAAGAATTAATCTAGGTCGATGCCACCTTCACCCTATTGAAGCAAAAATTGTGTGTTTAAAAAAAAAAAACCTAGAAAGCTTGTATCCTGGGTCCCAAGACCGGCACTTCCCTGAAAGCTGTGGGCATCCGAGTCACGGCGTCTGCTCTGCAAGAGGGCAGGAGGCTGCCCCGGTGAGCCGGAGCCGCGCCGGGATGCAGCCCCAACCCGAACCATCACCCCAGGTATTTTCCAGCAGAGACACACGGAGAGGGCAAACTGTGTCAGGATGGGGCGGGCGGCAGGGGGCAAGCCCAGCAGGTAGTCATGTAGCCGTGCTGCTGGTCCCGGAGCCTGCCCAGCCCCAGGGACGGATTCCCCCCCTG
>NW_009258269.1:1780213-1781142 GCF_000687185.1 Egretta garzetta
GGTGCTGTGGTGGCCGTGCTCGGGGCCGGGGACCCTGCCCAGCCCCAGGGACGGATTCGCCCCCTGATCCCCCCCAACCTCTCCTCGTACATGGGCAGGTCGGTCTGCGGCTCACACTGCCACGGGCCAGCACCCCAAAGCGCCTGGAGGGGGATATTAAGACAGACACACCACAGAAATATTTCCCAGTTAGAACACAATTTGACTTTTTTTCTCCCCAAATCCTTTCTGTATAATAAAGTGATTTATTTCTAAGCACGTTTCCATTTTCTGCAATCTTTTCAGGCCTCGAGTAGCCCCGTCAGATGACAGTCACCCTGGCAGCTCGTCCCCTATTTCAGGGCTCCCCCTCGGTGTTAAACACCCAGGGGACGAGGATAAATGCACCCGGCCACAGGTGCCTCCTGGGCAGGCTCCTCCAAACCCACAGGCAAGGCCACTGCCCCCAGTTCCACTGCGGATCCAGCAAGGCTGGAGACAGGTGGAGAAAAAAGAAAAAAAAAAGAAAAATAAGAGACAGGCCATGGCAAAATGACAAAACCTCTGGGATTTGCTATGGAGCCCGTGGGAGCTAGCGGCTCAAATCCTCCAGCAGCTCCGTGGGTAGACATTTCCCAAACTTCAGTTCCCTTCCCCAAATCCCCAGTCTAACACAGCCTACTCACTGAAGCCCTCCTCTTAGGATCTTATGATCATTTATTTGGCTGTTTGGGTAGGGAGCAGTGGTTACTCAACGGCCAGTAACGAGTTACAGAGCAAGAACAGCAAGGGCCGATACGTTTCAGATGCTCCTGCTGGAAGAATAATTATTGAACTTAGAGCTGGTAGGAGTAAGATATAAATAAACATTCTTCTTCAGGCAGGGATGACTGCACTTGAAGTATGAAAACATTTATTCTGCCTTCAAAAAAATATTTTGTAGCCAAAAT
>NW_009258269.1:1781308-1782110 GCF_000687185.1 Egretta garzetta
GTAGGCCCACAGGGGCCATGGAGCAGCCAAACCCCGGCGGCTGCCCTGGGGCTGCTTCTCGCACGCCCCGGGCTCGGGAGGACGCGGGCACTGCTGCTTCGGGGCGATGGGGCGCCAGCACCCACAGAGAGCACCCCCCGCGCTCCCAAGCATGGGATCCAGCACCCCAATTTTTCTTTCCTGTTGGTCTGTTCATTCGGTAAACATTTGGAGATAAGGAAGGGAGCGAGGAGGAGGAGGAAACGCCGGCGTGGGCAGCGAGGGATTCTGTGACGCGCGGCTGCCGCTCACCGTCTCCAGCAACAACTCGGGCTGCGCCGCTTCAGCAGACACGTCCTACCTGATAAAGCAGGACACGATTTTGTGGTCTAAAGATTAGCGAGCCCGAAGATCCCATCCCCAAAGCGTGGTTCAACGCCTGACCCTCTGCACCCCACAGGATCAGTGCTTTCCTTCACGCTCCTCCACAGACCTCTTGTCTTCTGCGCTCATCCAGGTCAGATGAGCTGCACCGCTCCTCAGGTCTCCCAAAAAAAAAATCCAACAAAAAAAATCATTTCTCAGGTGTAAGAAACCAGCACATAGCTGCTCTTTTCATACACAGGAAGGTGAAGCCAGTAATATACCCACCACACCCCCAGTACCGCAGGACCTGGTCTTGAATATGGAATAAAGTTTCCCGTCATATGAAAACTACAGAAAAAAAAAAAAAAGAGGCCAGCTCATAAGGATATTTGCAACCTGGGTATAGTTTAGAGAATGTCAGCTTTGGATTATTAAGAAAACAACTCCAAATTTTAAT
>NW_009258269.1:1782147-1784012 GCF_000687185.1 Egretta garzetta
GCTGCCCGGTGCCAGGACCACCGCGTACTGTAGCACCCCTTTAACTGAGGGGTTTGGCACCCTTTCGCTTTAACAATTGCTTGCACTTTTTGGGTGAGCCTGGCACGGGGAAACCAGTGGCTCAGCATCGCCCAGCCCCGCCGCACGCATCCTTCCCTGCCAGAAACCCTGCTCACCTCGGGGCGGACACCCCCGGCAGACGGACACCCCTGGGCGATCCTCGCCCCCTGCGCTGGCATCTCCCTGCCCAGCTTCTCTCCTGACTGATCTGCAGCATTCACAGACACCCTGGGGCGACTGAAATGCTGGTTTGAAGCTCTGGTGCCCCAATATAAAAAAAAACAAACCACCCAAACCCCATGCACCCTTCTAATCATTTATTTCCTGCCTTGGACACCTCCAATCCATTTGTTTCTGTACTCACTACTCTCTGTAGACAGGCTCTTAGGTTATTCCAGCAATGTCTTTATTTTCTCTTGATGCGTCCAGCATGTTTTGCACACTTAAAAAATTAGGATGTATTTTCACCTTGTGCTGGATGGAGAGAACAGAAACCAGCACCAAAATCCCTGCTTTAAGCCTTGCTCCACGGTGGGCGATGTGGGAGAGGGGGACCTCTCAAACCACATCAGTGGCACACGCTGGGGGCCGTGCCCACGGGCGAGAGGATCTCCACCTCTGCAAGGACAAGGGCAGGACAATAATCCTCATTTAACTCAAATCACCCTCAGCTGCGCTCACAGCAGAGAAGCTTGCCCCGGTGCCATCTCCGCTCACTTCCATGCGTATCAGTCTTTCCAACCCAGCCCCTGCGTCCCCCAAAAGCTCCGATATACTCGAGATAAATAAGATGTTACAGGAAAACTAATGCGCCATCAGAGCGGCCCGGTGGGATCTGCCCTTCCCACACGGAGCGTCCCCTGATGAGCTGGAGTGGCTCTGAGCCACTGCCGGGGGGCAGCGCCCGTGAGGGGCTGGGGTGGCTCTGAGCCACTGCCGGGGGGCAGCTCCTGATGCCCCTCGCACCACAGCCAGGCGCAGGACGTTCCCCCCCGGACCCCTTTACACCCCCCTGGAGCAAACGGGGTGACGCAGGCATTAAACCAAACCAGGCTGGAGTGCGGCAAGACTCATCTCAAGACAGAAACTCAGAGGTGGGTCTAACAGGAGGAGTGCCCGGCCCTCCCCGGCTTTGCAGAGCGCATCTTTGCCATCCCTAAAGGCGCTCGGGAAAACCGCGCGGACCTGGGTCGGACCTGGGACGCACAGAGGACACCAGAGAGAGGTGTTTAGCATTCACTTGGCCGCAGGTGCAACCAAAATCCACCCCAGCATAATAAAATAAGCTGGTTAAGCAGAGCCTAGAAGTCAGTGGGGCGAAAGGCAGAGCGGTGGGGGAGAGAGGGCCCGTCAGGTGTGTGACGGAACAGGGGAACGACGGCAGAAACCCCAGCCCAGAGGTACGCCAGGTGTCCCCATGGCCCGCTGCCACCCGTGACGCAGGTTTAAAGCATCCTCCCTTCCCTCCCCACCCTCCAGAAATATGTTCTTGGCTCCCAAGCGGCGCTTGAGCGAAGGCGGGCGACTTCAGCTCATGGCAAGCACTTGCTCCACCTCTGCTGCTCGTGCTTCACACGGAAAGTCCCCGCGCTTTATCTCACCTGCAAAGCACGAACGTTGTCCTTTCGGCTGGCTACCGGCCGCATTTCTCCGGCACTGAGTCAGCGGGAGCTTCCTTAGGCGGTCCTTGCAGGCAGTGTAGAAATGGAGGGGTTTTTTCTTAATGAAAACTGTCTCCAGGAGTGAGTGGTCCCTCTGCCTGGCCCCATCACCTGCCGCCGTGGTGGTCTCCCATGGCCCACTCC
>NW_009258269.1:1788243-1789154 GCF_000687185.1 Egretta garzetta
CCCCGCGTACTGTAGCACCCCTTTAACTGAGGGGTTTGGCACCCTTTCGCTTTAACAATTGCTTGCACTTTTTGGGTGAGCCTGGCACGGGGAAACCAGTGGCTCAGCATCGCCCAGCCCCGCCGCACGCATCCTTCCCTGCCAGAAACCCTGCTCACCTCGGGGCGGACACCCCCGGCAGACGGACACCCCTGGGCGATCCTCGCCCCCTGCGCTGGCATCTCCCTGCCCAGCTTCTCTCCTGACTGACCTGCAGCATTCACAGACACCCTGGAGCGACTGAAGTGCTGGTTTGAAGCTCTGGTGCCCCAATATAAAAAAAAACAAACCACCCAAACCCCATGCACCCTTCTAATCATTTATTTCCTGCCTTGGACACCTCCAATCCATTTGTTTCTGTACTCACTACTCTCTGTAGACAGGCTCTTAGGTTATTCCAGCAATGTCTTTATTTTCTCTTGATGCGTCCAGCATGTTTTGCACACTTAAAAAATTAGGATGTATTTTCACCTTGTGCTGGATGGAGAGAACAGAAACCAGCACCAAAATCCCTGCTTTAAGCCTTGCTCCACGGTGGGCGATGTGGGAGAGGGGGACCTCTCAAACCACATCAGTGGCACACGCTGGGGGCCGTGCCCACGGGCGAGAGGATCTCCACCTCTGCAAGGACAAGGGCAGGACAATAATCCTCATTTAACTCAAATCACCCTCAGCTGCGCTCACAGCAGAGAAGCTTGCCCCGGTGCCATCTCCGCTCACTTCCATGCGTATCAGTCTTTCCAACCCAGCCCCTGCGTCCCCCAAAAGCTCCGATATACTCGAGATAAATAAGATGTTACAGGAAAACTAATGCGCCATCAGAGCGGCCCAGTGGGATCTGCCCTTCCCACACGGAGCGTCCCCTGATGAGC
>NW_009258269.1:1789287-1792353 GCF_000687185.1 Egretta garzetta
GTGGGCAAGTGCCGGGGTGCAGGTCCTGATGCCCCTCGCACCACAGCCAGGCGCAGGACGTTCCCCCCCGGACCCCTTTACACCCCCCTGGAGCAAACGGGGAGACGCAGGCATTAAACCAAACCAGGCTGGAGTGCGGCAAGACTCGTCTCAAGACAGAAACTCAGCGGTGGGTCTAACAGGAGGAGTGCCCGGCCCTCCCCGGCTTTGCAGAGCGCATCTTTGTCATCCCTAAAGGCGCTCGGGAAAACCGCGCGGACCTGGGTCGGACCTGGGACGCACAGAGGACACCAGAGAGAGGTGTTTAGCATTCACTTGGCCGCAGGTGCAACCAAAATCCACCCCAGCATAATAAAATAAGCTGGTTAAGCAGAGCCTAGAAGTCAGTGGGGCGAAAGGCAGAGCGGTGGGGGAGAGAGGGCCCGTCAGGTGTGTGACGGAACAGGGGAACGACGGCAGAAACCCCAGCACAGAGGTACGCCAGGTGTCCCCATGGCCCGCTGCCACCCGTGACGCAGGTTTAAAGCATCCTCCCTTCCCTCCCCACCCTCCAGAAATATGTTCTTGGCTCCCAAGCGGCGCTTGAGCGAAGGCGGGCGACTTCAGCTCATGGCAAGCACTTGCTCCACCTCTGCTGCTCGTGCTTCACACGGAAAGTCCCCGCGCTTTATCTCACCTGCAAAGCACGAACGTTGTCCTTTCGGCTGGCTACCGGCCGCATTTCTCCGGCACTGAGTCAGCGGGAGCTTCCTTAGGCGGTCCTTGCAGGCAGTGTAGAAATGGAGGGGTTTTTTCTTAATGAAAACTGTCTCCAGGAGTGAGTGGTCCCTCTGCCTGGCCCCATCACCTGCCGCCGTGGTGGTCTCCCATGGACAACTCCAAAATACCTCTGTGTAGCCAAGCACTAAGCAAACCTGGCAAACCACTATTTAAATAGATACGAAAACTCTTTCTGTGAACAAAGACGATCCCCAAGTAAACTTTCCCCATCTTGCTTGCTGACCCAAGTGGCTTCAACCCATCAGCGTCCATCAAAACTACAGGGATCCCAACGTCCTGCAGAGCAAGGGGGTGACGAGGGCGGTGGAGGAAACTGCAGAGCATGGACCCCCCCCCAGGGCAGCTGGTTTGCAGGGGCTCCAAATTCAGGGCACAGCATTTGGAAGCCTACGGTAGGTGCCGATACCCAAAAGCACATCTGGCTCGCGGGGGGTGGCTGCATGGTGCTGCTGTACATGGGTTTGGGTCTGCCTTGGGGCAAACGGTCCTGGGAAGGCCCCGGGGAGCATCGCTCCCTGCTCCCTGGAGGCACCATTTAGTTTGTGGCCCGCAGAATGACGTTTGTTGTGTAAAATGCTTTTTTCTAACACAACCACAGATGCTTCCAGGCGTCTGAACAGCTCTGGTTTCTCTGAGCGCTGCCCAGGTCCCAGCCCGGGGGAGCAACCTGGGAGCCACGTGCTGTGCTGAAAGGCAGATACCCACGAAATACCCAGCGGTAAGGACGGGGGGGTCCCTTCCCCGCACTCGGATGGAGGCATCACATCATCAGGAAAAAGGCAAGAGGATGCAGGAGGGAGGCACCTCCATCTCAGCCAGGCACCACCTGCGAGACCAGGGCTGGGGACCCCATCACCATGTGGGCTGGGGACCCCACGCCCGGTGTGTGTCCCCCCCATTGGGGATGTCTGTGGCCGCACAAAGCCAGCTGGTGTTCCTGAAAAACAGCATCCAGCTATGGAAGCACTCAGATGAGACCGGCCATCCCTCCCTATTCTCCTCTGCCACTTGTTTCCTTTATATTTTCTATTTTCCTCCCTAGGAAAATATTTTCTTTCCACGCTTTCACCTTCCAGGCCAGTTGCCTGCCTCCACCCCCTCCTCTCTTCAAATAATACAAACTCCTCTGCTATTTTGGGTAAATTTAGAGATGACTATGCGGAACCGCCCCGTTGGGGGTAACCCCAAGATCTGTACTCTGCAAATCCTTCCTGCACACCAGTCCACCAAGTCGGTGTCCTCCTGTGCAACCCCAAACCCACCCCAAACCCACCTGCAGCCGAGGAACGTGTGAGGCGCGGGCTGTGCCCTGCGCAGCCTTGGCCGGATCCGGCACCCGGCCCCTCGCAGCGAGCAACGCTGGGGCAGACGTGGGGAGAGGCTCACGGTGCAACCTGAGCCCCGGGGAAGGACCAAAGGAGCTGGATTGTTCAATCTAGAGAAGCAAAGACAGCGAGGAGACGTGACGGAGCTTTTACGTGGCTGCACACGGGGAGAAGTGCTCAAAAGCAAGAGGCGCAGGCACGAGGCTGCACACGTGGCAAGTGCAGTTCTTTTTACCAAATCAGATGGTACAACACCCTTTGGTGTGGTCAACTGGAGAGCAGTTCAGCGTGGCTGTCCGAGGTGTCCCGAGCATTCCCGGGAGGACCAGCATGAGCAGCAAATGGGAGCATTCAGGAGCTTTTCTGCTAAACTGCAGCAACTTGGGCTGAAAGTAGCTCCCAAGAAATCAGCTAGAGAGAAGCAGAGGGATTTTGTGAGCCTGGGTAAAGCTCCTCTGCCTGCAGCCCGCTCCCCAGGGACTGGGCAAGCCTCCTGTGGTGCTGCAGGGGCCCAGCTCCTTCCCAGCATGGTGCAGGGCCCCACTCGGATGCTCAGAGCAGCCCTCCTGACTCCAAACCCAGGAAAATCCCCTAAAGGGGCAGATAACCCCAGGGGAGCAGCCAGGAGAGGGGCTGGCACCCAGATGAACAACACAGTGTGATGGAAACCACCATGGAGATGGAAACTGTCAGCCCTGTTCAGGGCTGGGCTGTCCTCCCTCGGTCCTGTGCCTCAGGGTGAGTTTGGGAGCCAGGGCACAGGGTGAGCGCTTTGGGGCGGGCTGAGGGGTGCGGGGAGCCTCAGCACCGACAACGGCAGCTACAGTGAGCCACAGCGTCCCGAGGGGAACGGGGTCACTGATCCTGCAGCAAGTCATCGCCATCCCCGATTTCTCCCGACACCGCCTCCCCCCTGTGCTGCACCCCTGGGGCTTTTCTGGGCAGGTGCCGGGAGCAGGGC
>NW_009258269.1:1792424-1804846 GCF_000687185.1 Egretta garzetta
CCCGCAGCACCGACAACGGCAGCTACAGGGAGCCACAGCGTCCCGAGGGGAACAGGGTCACTGATCCTGCAGCAAGTCATTGCCATCCCCGATTTCTCCCGACACCGCCTCCCCCCTGTGCTGCACCCCTGGGGCTTTTCTGGGCCGCTGCCGGTGCCGGGAGCAGGGCAGGGGTGGGCAGACAGGCAGGGCACGCTGGGGCCCGGGGTGCTCAGCTCCGCAGCACCCAGCAGCGTGGGCAGGGTCAGTCCTGCCCACAGCCACCACCGGGGCCACCCGTGGGTCTCCTCCCCCGGGGACCCTTCAGGGGGTGCTGAGCCGGCCGTGCTTTTCCTGCACACGTGTCACCGCACGTGTCCCTCCAGGAGCTACTGCCCTCGGTACCGTCTTACCTCCACGGAGCCATGTGCAGAGCAGCTCTCGGGTAACTGGAGGCCACTGGGAGCCACAGCCAGGCCTAGGCAAAGGTCTCCCCATGCAAACCAAGTCCTGAAGTCAGAGCACAGGGAAAGCAAGCAGCAAAGCAGCCGCCTGGGACTCTCCAAGCACACGGCAGGGAACACCAAGACAAGGAAACTCGGCTGTGAGGATCCCGCTGCCAGAGAATGAGGGGTTTTTCTGCCAGGGTGGAAACTTGGCGGCCAAACAGGCGAAGCAGCTTCTCAGCAAACTCCGGCCCTAGCGTTAAAAAGAAGAAACTGTGGGTTAGAAGCGGGTTTTGCCTTACAGCTGTGGAGGTGGTTGGGGTTGAAGAGAAGAGTTGTTCCAAGATGTGACAGCTTGACATTCAGCCATCCGGACTCACACACAGCATCCTTGAGGAGCTCCTGCCTCCAGGTCCTGGCTTCCTTGTCCAGGGTAGGCACCACGGTGGCTCTGCAGAGAGCAGAGCTGCAGGCAGGGCACCACCACGGAGCTACACCCAGGCAGGCCGAGGGAAATGGGGGGGGGGACCGGCCCCGAAAGGAGCACAGGGAGAAGAGCAAGGAGCCCAGAGCCACCCCAGCACAGCAGGAGCCATGGACCCGCTGCATAAAGCAGGACAGGCTGGTGGCTGGGGCTGAGCAGTGATGCCCTGCACCCTCGAGCCCCTTCCCCTTCCGAGCAAGGCAGCAACGAGCCGGGCAGAGCTGGGGCTCTTCCCCCTCACCCGCACTTCACCTTTTCACCAGCTCAGCCTCCACAGCAGCTTAAGGTCACCTCCTCATCCCACTCGGTTTTGATTTATTTAAGCACCAACAAAGATTCAAAAGCGTTGGAAGTGCAATTTTTCACCACCAACTAAAAATAGCCGAGTGAAATTCCAGAGCTGCCTTTCAGCGCCGCCGGCTGCGCTCGGCTTCCCAGGACAATGGCATTTGTAGCCTGCTAGCAACAACAGCGCGGGCCAGGCTCCAGCTCCCGAAATAACAAGTTATAAAGGGCAAATTCTGTCTTTAATTACAGCTATACAAAAAGTAGCGTTCAAAAAGAGCATTATCAGAGGATCTGAGCACGCGGCGCCAACTTAAAACTGACCCGGGGAATGCAGCAAGAGCGGTACGGATTCACTACACATAAAATAAAAATTCATCCGGTATTACCGAGGGTGTAAGGCACACGCAGCTGAAGCACTTAGAAGAGCTGAAGCCCTTTGGCACGAGAAAGAAAATGCATTCAGATAGCAAGCAGAGGCTGATCCGCTACAAGCGCTCACGCGAGCCTCCCGACAGCCGGCTGCGGCGGTGCGTGCCCGGCGGCACCACGCTTCCACATCCAGGTGTGGGATGGGACCCTCGGGGAGCGCTTCAAACCTCTCCAAGAGGCACAGAAGTGGCTCCACGCGACATACTGGAAACGACACTTTATTTATTCTCTTGATTCCAGCTAATCCAGGTCGGATGCCTTCTGGGGAAATAACTGTTCGGCAGCCCGCAGTACAGCGGGCACGCGGAAAGCCATCCTGCCTAGCTTTCGGATACAAACCTGCTTCCTCCGATCGCACAAACTTGGCCCCGCCGAAATCCCTTCCAGGTTGCAGCAATCCAGGGTGCCGAAGGCGGTCAAGTCTCACAGATGAGAGCACTGCAAGGTGATGCTCACATTTATACGCCAGGAAGAACCCACCCGATGCTCTGCAGTATTTGGTGTGAAAACAAGATGAGTGTAAATCAGCGCTTTCAAATACGGGACAATCCCAGCGCCAACACTGCAACCGGGAGAAAAGCAAGCCCAGGACAGGAACTGCTTTCACATGGGTTAAAGGGGCCCAGCAACCTTTTTTCAGCAGTTGTAAGGAAGAAAATAGTTTCACCACGTGTCTCTCCAGTGGCCTCATCCTTCCATAACTGCAAAGTGCCTCCGGGAGGAGTCGCAGACGTGAGCACCGCTGCAGAGGGGACCCCAGCGCACGGCTCCCACGGCTGCCCTGCGGAGCAGACCCACTTGTGCTTTCTCACCGAAACATGAAGGGGAGAAGCAGCCAAGGAGATCGGTTATGTGAGGAAATAGCAGCGCCCAAGCAGGTCTGGCGTGGGGCATTTGTGATGCTGAACTAGGCAGCTCACGGGCATCCCTCCACAGCAGCCGGGCTTCGCTGCTCCTCGTTTTCCCTGGGGATGCAAAACTGAAAAGCAGAAACCAGGTTTGCTGTTGCTGCCACCAGTAAAGGGTTAAACTGAGAAATATTTCTGGGATTTTTTTTCAAAACAATATGCATCCACAGCCTGGTCACAGCAACTGGTGAGATGGCACGGGCAGCTTTCTGCAATAGCTTCTCCCGTGACTTGTGCTGACTGATGGAATTTATTTATTTTAAATATTTTGTGCTGATGTCAGCTTGATGCTTTTATCTGCGCCACGAGCTGAATGATGATCAGTTTTCTGTACCGAGGTTGTAGACAGCACGAGATGCACGTGGCAAAGCACTTTTGTGCACCGTTTTTATTTCTGCTCCAGCAGAAACGTCACATCTGCAAAACTTCGACTATCCAGAGACCCGAGGGCTGCGAGCCATGCTCCCCCCGTCTGCTACAACTGCAGATCCAAGACAAAGAGCACAAAACCTGAAGCCTGCCTAGGCTCCCGGGAAGACCTATCGCTGTAAGAGCCTGCAAACAGCCACGCAGCAACAGGTCCTGCGCCGTTCTGGTACCGTGGCGCAAGAAGAGGGGCGCTCAGCTTCAGCCAGAGGATCACCGCTAGGCAAGACCAGCTGGCAGGCGATGTAAAGCATCCTTTAAGATTCCTGATATTAATGAGGTCTTCTACATCTCACCTTCGCAGCATTAATGAGGTCTTCTATAGCTCACCTACGCAGCTAGGGGAGGGGGCACATCCTCTCTGGGAAAGTCATCACGACTTGTAGCTTGGACACAGGAGACACCAGAGGCGGCAGGCCCACACAGCAACCACGCTTCCGATCCGGATTTGCCCCACAGGGACAGGCAGGGTAGAAAAGGCTTGTTAAGAGAAAAAAAACAAAACAAAAAAACCACCCAGCTGTTCTGTGACTGGAACATTAAGGGCAGGTTTCCACATCTGCAGGGCATTCTTCATCTACCTCAGTCGCTCAGAAGTCCGCCTCAGGTAATGCTCACAGCACAACTTCCTTCCAGCTTGGGTTGTTGGGTTTTTCCTCCCCTTCTGAAGCTGGGTTTCCGCTACAGCTTACAAGAGTGGCTCAGTATGGTGAAGGAACACGGTGTTCAAGCCCAATTATGGAACAGCTACCTCAAAACTCGAGTGCTGCCCTGAAGCTGGCACCAAGCTGAGGGTAAAGCAGGTGGTTCCTGGACTAAAGAAAATAAACCAGGAGTCTGTACTATATTCTTAAATATGGTTTAATACTCTTCTCCATTTCTGTACATCACAACACCAAGATATCACTGCTTGGGATCTCTCTGCAGAGGCTATATAGTATGCGAAGGCTAGGATTTTTCACCCCCGTTTAACGTGTTTGTATGTGTAAGTGTAATACATATCAGTATATATTGATATACACATCAATATATAATGCAATATATATCACTGAAGAGAACACATTGATTAAAGAAATACAAAAATTTGGCATCATTTCCAAACTTAAATAGTAAAAATAAAAACTACAAAAAGGAGCTGCATACCCTAAATGTATCATGTGAAACAACAAGCAGTATATTCAAAAATGTAAATTTACATCCAATTTTTCTGGTCTTGTCATGTCACATTAGACCCATTTACAATGGCAAAATCCAGAACATACCGCTGTGGAGACCGCAAATGGGCTCAAACCTGGGTTTGAGCAGATCTGCGGCGGACCCAGTCACACCTTCCGTGAGAGATTCCAGCTTTGATGTGAAAACGACAGCAAAGCCATCTGCCAGGTTATTAACCAGGGATACAAATTATATTGCTCGCAATGACAGTAATTTTGGACCTCAAAGAACAGCGTGGCAGAATTTTTAAGACAAGCTCCCCCTCCATTCAAGTGAAACAGGATTACTGGAAAAATAGGCAGGTATGCAACTTGGAACAGAAGCTGCTTTTGACCGATGCACCAGGCGTGACAGAGGCAGTGAAGAACAGAGCTACCGGGCACCGCGATGGCAGGGCACCCATCAGAGAACCCAGTGACCCCCAAAAAGAAGCAGCAAGCCTTGCGCATTGCCTCGTGCCAACGGTCGCCTCCCCCTCTGCCTGCAAGCCCATCCGAAAAACCCTTAGCCATTTCTAGTAGGTTGAAATGCATTCTATATAGCAGGCATGACAAAAAGCTTTCTTGAGTCTCAATGCAACCAGAGGTTTTAACCCATTAAGGGCGCATTGGAGTTCAGCATCAGATTTACAGGACGCTTGGGAGCCACCACAGCAGCCTGCCCTGGCGCTGGGAGGTGGATGTCCCCAGTGGGCCACACCAGCGTTCAACATGTTGGCATCAAACAACGCTCCAAATGCGCCAGTACTAAGGTTTCAGTCAAGGACTCCGCTTACTAATTATTCCCATAAAATACCCGCTTCCATTAAAGAACTGTGGGTTCAAATTCACATAATCAAGGAAACCTTACGCAGTCCTAAAGCAAAAAAAAAAAAAAAAAAAAAAAGAAAAACTTATTGAGGAACAAAACGAAGCAAAGTGTACCTTACTTCACTTAAATCGTATGTTTATTTTTGTCAAGACTGAAAAAAAAAAACAAAAACCCTGAAGGCTGCACTGCTCAAATCCATATTAAGCCCAAGACTTCAGCAGCATTTTCATTGCAATCGATGAAGTGCGTTTCCTAGTTTGTAAGAGCAGCGCTTCTGCAAATAGATTAAAGCACGTTTGGCTGGTAAGCCTCCCCAAACAATCTGAATTTGCAAGCCACACATTATAAACTAAGCACTCTAGGTAAGTGCCTTCTCATTCTTTTGAAGAGAATGAATGGCTCCAATTTCGTTACATTTCTTCTGCAGTCTAAGCTGAGAATGCCATGTAAATGGGTCATGTTGCTGCAAAATGCAGCAATTTATTTCTCCAATCAAAGTAAAAAGAAACAAACCAGTAGGATCTTACTTCTATTAATTTTTGAAGGAAGAGGTTTACAGCAGTTAATGTATCATGAAGGTTAAAAAAATCATTTTCATAAAATACAAGAGCAACCAATTTCACCATTGAGTAAAAGTAAAAACTGGGATTCTTTTTAAATTAGTCCGAAGTGGCATACAGGAACTTAGTAGTTTGCTGCTGTACTGACACTATGACAAATCAAAGTGTAGGGTTTTGCTTTTTTAAATCCAATGCTTGTGGATCAAGTTCTGGAAATGTTCCAATTCTAAGGCAGGGATCTGTTGTGTTTTCCACCATGAGTTTGCTCCTTGGGTTGGATGCTGGAGGGGCGAGGCACGTTTTGCCGGACCCAGGTCGACTACCTAGTAGTCATCAAGGTCAAAAAATTCATCGTCTCCTCCTTGGTATTCCATTCCCTGGAAGTCCACTCGGTACCGCAAGATACCTGGTAAAAACAACACTCTTTAGCTTCTTCAAAATTCAAAGAGCATTTTGAGCAGTTTACTGAGGCCTGTCTGCACATCAAGAGTCTCTCAATTACATTTTCAGGAGCTGACTTAGCACTCGTATTGCGAGACAGGTTCAAACTGCTGGCTGACAGCAGACACGCAGCTCGAGTGGAAATGCCACATCCATGTTACAGCCTGACGGAATTTATTGCCAAAAGGAAGAAATACCTACCTGCCCAGCACAGACCAGCTTTCTCCTGGAAAAGCCAAGCCTATTCTAGAAGGATTGTATCTCAAAAAAAAAAAAAAATTACCAGTAACAGATCACCTGTTCTGGTATAACTGCTCTGATGAAAGCCTGCAAGTTAAATTCAGAAGGCAGCTGGCTCCGAGGTAACTTTTACAATGGAGTAAAAGCAGTATTCAGTGGCCATCTTCCCAGACTCTTCCCACCCCAAACACCAACCTGGCTTTCTGGGAAGCCTTTATCCCCAGAAACATTTACTTAGGTGAAGGGCATTCAAGGAGTATTTCCTTTCAAGTCTACAGGAACCAGAGCACTGTAGCAATGGGCATCCCACCATGAAAAGAGGCAGGATCTGACAGGACAGGAAGGACTCCTGGAATTATAAACCCTGAAAATTTAGAAACCTGTTGCTCCTTATGTAGCCAAACAATTCAAGCTTGTTTCCTTCTGATTGGTGTTCTTTGGCCCCTAGAAATTCCTCTCCACAATACACTCATCTCTCTCCATCAACCTAAACACAATGAGTGGCAACAATTGGCTCATCAGCAAATAAGCAACAGCTTCGCCCTGGGAATCGCTAGTCTGGGGAGAACAAGGTGCATGGCAGCTGGTTTTGCTCTACCCTGCTAATGTTTTTTGTCAGACTGAAGCACCCGAGCTACCTGCCCCTCTGCCAGGCTTAGGTGAAACCAGTCAGTGAGTTCAAGAGAAGGACTGAAGGATTTCAGAAGCCTCATTTCTCCATGAAGTTGGGCTAAAAGTACTTTTATTTTGAACGGAAGCGGAAGACTGGGGAGCAAAGTACAGGAAAGTTCCGAGAGACGAGTAACAGGTATCCAACTGCTTCAGAAACTAGGCTGGTGTCTGCCATACACCACTTCTACACAGCAGGGCACAGTCTGCCACAAAACCACAACCGTGCTGAGACAGAGTGAAGCAGTTCATGGCCCTTCTGAAACTCAGCAGCTGGAAAGAAGGACAGAGTGCCCAGAGGGGGGACAGAAGGACAACGGGATCCGAGGAACACTGTCTGAGAGTGCCAGCCCATGCAGCAACACTTTGCTGAATAAGGAATGAATTCACCTGGACACCCCTGATGAACATGGTAGTTTCTTAAACTGGTACAGTGACTAACAGGAGATTAATCTGTTCAGTTTTCCACTCATATCGGCACCAGATTATCGAATCAACCATTTAAAAAAATAAATCCACCTCCCATCCAATTTTTCCCTTGTTTACCTCCAATTCCTCCAAATCCTTTCACAAATTGGGATCCTTCCTGTGATTTGTCTGTAACAATTTCCAATGTTGCTCCAAATTTCTTGTAGTTGTTTGCAAACCACTCCAGAAGGGGCATACTTTCTATCAGTTCATGTTCCTGGCCAGTCTACGTAGACATTTGAGGGGAAAAAATAAAATAAAAGTGTTATGGCCACTGCATGTCAGGTATTGAGAAAATCCACACTAAACGTTGTCTTTGGCTGAAACATCACCCCTGTCTTTTCAGGCCTAAGAGAGAGGCGCCAGCCTTCACGCTCCGCAGGCTGGAGCAGCCCAACACGCTTGCCGGGATCCAGGCCGTAGGCATTCCCGACACATCTGTATCAGACAAGTGCTGGCACAAGCAGAAGGCTCCTGGTGCTAAGAAATTAAATATCGACAGGCCTTGTTTTGGGTCTCCATATGACAGAAGTTAGCGCAGAAGTGGGAGGGAAAATGCCTTGTCTATTCTTCTGCTCAGCTCTCACCTCATGCTACACTCTTAGTTTTCACTGTTTCTTTAGATTTGCTTTATACCCCGCAAGCAGACCATCACCACTTGTCTAACCAGGCACTGTTTACTCTAGGAAATACTGATCTAGGCAAATACAGAGGCAAAAATCATAGTTTTCTAAGTAGAAGGTCAAGTGATTATTGGCATAGAAACGCTACAGCATTGCAGATAACATTGTAAACCTTCCATGCGCAGAAGGAATTAGCAATTACCCCACCAGGAGGGAAAGCAGCTGGAAACTGCTACCCTGGCAGTCCTAATACAAGACAAAAATGACCACCCTTTTTGCAAGGGACAGACTTTTTTTGCCCAGCTTACTCTGCAAAGTAATACAGCCCCGTCAGGGTTTTTTGACCTGTACAGGCAAGAAACTCACAGGCAGCAAATGACAGATCCACACTTCAAATAAATCTAGAAGCAAACACTCCCTTGCACTTAAATCCACATCATAGTTTCTAGCCTCACGGTTATTTTCTACTGACCAAATCTGTGCACAATAAGCAGGGAGTAATGGTTTGGGACCTCAGCCTGCATGTTTCGTGCTGGCTACCAAACTCTTCTAGCAGACTGTTTGATGGTGGTCAAAGATCCCATATTGCCTGTCACTTCAGCTCATTTACACAACCTTGGAACTGGCAGCAGGGAAGACTGGAGAAAAGTAAATCTAGAATCCAGGGGTTACGCTGATGGTGAAAAGGAAGAGCCACAGTTTACCGCCTTGAGGTCTCATCTGAGTGCCAGAAATGTCATGCTCGCATGTTTGCAACAAATTAAGCTCAGATATTCAGAATGCCGCAGCAGTACACTGAAAATAAATCTGCAAGCCTCAAATCTGAAATACCTCTTTATCTGTGAAGTGGGATTTATCCTTCTCTTGCTCCGGTGTCAAATACAGGATCTTCTCCTCTGAGAAGGGAGAGGGGGAAAAAAAAAAAAATATTAGGTTGGATAAGACTACCAGATGCAGATTAGAGACAGCAAGAGACTGACAACAGCCAGCAATTACAACAGAGGGTTTGGTCATCGACACTACCTTTTTCTCTAGCTGAAGCTCTATGGGAAACCAAACAGGGCACACCAGTAGTGAATAACTGTAGTGCCAGAACCAAAAGAGGCAGAGGTCCTGCTGTAGGCATATAGTTTGTCTACAGTCAGTAAGACTTGTGAGTTTGGCCAGAAGGGTCAAGTCAAGTCAGTCTCCCCTCTGTCCGGTATCACACTCTTACTTACACAACCAAAAGGCAGGTTTCACGCTAGCTCTGTGACAAGCTGCCACCCCAGCCGTGCAATTCTTTCTCCACAGTGGAAGCTTGCTAGCTTCAGACTTTTCCCCCAGAGTAGCTGTGAAGCTGCAAGTCGGTGACCTGCCTACACAACATCCCCTTGATCAAGTCCTTAAAGATCCACTTAGGGAGTTCCTCCAGCGTAATCTATCCAAGTGAGACGGCTTCGGTGTCAAACCCTCAAGGACCTTTCAGTCTCACAGAAGCGCCACCTACCCTCCGTGCCTTGGCAGTGCAGAACGTATCTCATTATATCCAGATTTTCATAGACTATCAGGATCTCTACTGCTCCCATTTCCAAAGCTTTTAGTGTATCTTCAACGCCAAAACAGTACTTCCCCGTGTCCTGACTGATTTCGTCGAAGTATCGTCCTGCAGCCAGGATACAAAGAGAGAGAGGGTCATGAACACTGACCGTGCCACGTGGATTTTTAACAAATCTGATCTGAATGCAGGAAAAAACTGGGAAAGGAGACTGCAACACTGCTGAAGGAAGCAAGGGATTTGATAACATGTCAAAGCATGTAATTTAGAACATTCATCGGCAGAAAGTCAACTCCAGACACTGCCCCGTCAGGAATCTCACTCCATTGAAACAATCAATTGGATTAACCCACCAGCAGGCACTATTTAACTTCACTCTTTTCAGTGTAATGTAGCTACTGTTACTATTGCCTGCTTGTGCTTTCAAATTAGCAACGTGTGCCTCCTGACAGTCAAACAAGGGATCATTTCTACTGCCATCTTAAAACAAAAGAAATCTTGCTGAAGATGCAAACAGTCTGAGGAGATACTTTTTCCCCCTCCCACCCAAACATCACCAGAAAGTCTGAAACTAAGGCAGTCTCTGATTAAAAGATAAACAGAAAAGATTCAAGAAGCTTAGTGGGGAAAAAAGATACCACAACTAAACAGCCCACTCCTTAAAGCCTCATTAAGTCTTGCAGCATTTGAGACAGTGTCCGGCTAACATAAAGAATCACTACAAGTCATGCTCTGCTCAACTCAGAAAGCATTGCAGGGCTGAGGCAGCACACCAAGGCAGTAGCAGGAGGTCTTAAGCAAGACCAGCACTTGCAGTCAGGCCCATCTAGCTCAGGAGAAGGCTGAGCATGTAGTCACATACCTATTAGTTTCTTCTCTTGAATGAATTTCACATTGGAGAGGACCTCAGTTGACAACTCAATTGCTTGATTGAATCCATTTTCTCCTCCATATGAAATGTCAACTAGTTTGAGCACTTTGGATTGCAACCGCTAAACAAGAAAAAGAGGAGACGTGAAAAAGAGTCTATTATACAGCCCTGCCATAAGACTACTTCATAATGCCACCAGAGTAAGTACCCAGCAAGAGTCACAGCATTAATCTATTTTGCTTCACTTGCAAGGAGAGGTTCTGAGTCAGAGGGACCTCTGAATGCTTCATATTGAAGCACAATTTTCAGGCAATGGGGAGATCAAGTTTAGTGGGGTTTAATTCCAATAAAGCTTCTACTTTAGTTTTGAGAACACAAAGAACATGAACACCGATTCCAAACTGAGGAAGACAGGTTTCTTATTAGCACTGTTACTAAGAAAAATAGATTTCACCTCCTCACATGAGGTTTTAGGAAAGGCAGACCTCTCTAGCATTTTTAGTTTTGATCAAATCACTTAAGACACCAAAGTTACATTCCTCCCGAGATGCATCTTACGCCTGAGCTACTACTAATATCACCATGTTACTACTGACAGCTTAAACATTTGGGCTTTGCTCAGAAAAGGCCACTCACCTGATCAAACATGTCAGATTGACTTAATTCAGTTTTGAAGTCAGCTGATCCAGCTAAAACGAGACCAGCCACGTTCACCTTGTCGCCAGAAATGAACAGTTGCACAGCCGTCTCTGCTACCTTCCTTACATAGTTGTGTCGTTTTTCCATTCTCAAACGAGCAAAACGCAAGGCAGACTGACCTCCTCTACCTTTACGAGAGAACAGATGTGAGGTAGCAATTTGGAAGTCATTTCATTTCAGGAAGGTTATTAGTATATGGTCCCAACTGGGCCCTGAATAACTGAAGCCAAGGGCAGGCACAGCCTTCAGAATTAGTTTACCACAAGCAGAGTCAGGGCACTCATTGAAACAGCAAGCGAATAAAGAGCGTTCATTCACAGCAAGAGATTTTTTTCTCTCTGTATCCCACAGAGGAAAATATGTTGAGGGTTTTTTTTTTTCCTTTTTATACAGACTCGCAATTCTCTTGCAAATTTTGAACATCCGTGCACATTTTCTACGTCCTTTCATTAAAAGCAATCTCCTTTGTTAAACTGTCTCACATACCTTCCTTGCTGATGCAATGCATCCCAGCAGTCTCTGCTGCAGAAACTTAGTGGGGGAGATGTTTCTATTTCATTTTGTCCCACTCTTAACTTCCAGAGAAGGACAGTAAACCAGAATTAGCTAACGGACAAGTTGCTGAATTCATCAGTGGCTCACTACAGTACAGCATCGCATAGCAGAACTAGAATTTTGCTTGCTCCATTAGGCTTCTGTGCTTCTTGCAAGGAACAGCTTCTTGCTTTTCACTGTGGTTTGCATGCAACACTATCAGATGCAAACTTTAAAGACACTACCACATGATGTTATCAGTTGGGCTAGTAATATTTATTTAAGGCTGTCCCAAAACCAAGTAAAGGGTCAAATGCACCAAGAAATAAAAAGTGCCACTTTAAGAGGATCAACAGCATATTACAGCGATTCATTAATTTTGACAGGTGGTTGGGACTAGAGGCTTTGCTGTCAGATTTCAGGGAAGCAAAGAATTGAGTAGAACTAAAAAGCTACAGGCCAAGTTGCCTGCTTCTACCCTCGCATCCCACCCTGCAATATTCTGCTGCAAGCAGTCTAGAGACAGATTAGCACATTACCGTGCTTCTTTGGAAGATCCACAGTGAATTTGTGCAGGACTTCTCTTGTGTTTCCTTGAAGAGTTCCAAAGAGTGCACCGCTACCATCTATTACAATAAAGCCAAACTTGCTGTCGTCGGAAAGCAGCGCTGTAAGAGCCTGGAACAGAAAACGATGTTGTCAGCAGCAAGTACCAGTTTATTAAGGACCCTGGTTCAGAACGGCTACCAGAAACAATACGCCTCAATAAATTTTAGTTCCATAGGTATAGTCTTT
>NW_009258269.1:1804860-1811718 GCF_000687185.1 Egretta garzetta
TGCCAAGAGCAGAAAGAAAACTAATGGTTAAGCTTGATAACTATTTTCACAGCATTACCAGTTCATCACATGACATCACGGGCAGGTGTAATAGCAGCCCCTAAAGCCTGGCTCTGGAAAGCGTTAAGTGAAACGGATCACACCTCTATGAGGCTGCATCACCTCTCCGGTTGGCAAAACTGGGAGAGTATTTTTCCTAGCATTCCAGCCAGGAAAGCAGAACTTGCTCAGTTCACTGATCGGGCTATTTGTCAGGTCAGTTTTATACCCCAAAGCACCAACACAGACTTGCAACTTGCCGACTCCCTCAAGCACTGGTTTGCTGCACCTGCTGACTTAAAAGTCCCAAAGGTAGAATGATGAAAGCTACAGTGGCTATAACAAATTCAGCCTTATAAAGCAGATTAAGTAACAGCAGCGGTAATTATCCTGTGCATAACTGGCTACAGAGAAGACAGCCATAATATCTGCTGGGAAATTAAGTTATCCTTCAGTTTTCTTCCCTTTAAAGGCAGCAGCAAAATTCATCCCGTACGGTCATTTAAGTCAACTAACAACTAAAGCGCCACTGAGTATCAAGGCTTTTGAGGGACTTTTGTCCAATTTCCTGCCCAGCCCTGGTTCTGGTGGTGTGGGACATCTGCAACTACCCAAACTCCACTCTCCTTTGGGAGAATCTCTAGTCAGCTACTGTTCCCTCGAGGGCAGCCTGAGCAGGTAGGCACATGCAGCACACACGCACGCTTCTGTTCACTTGTACATGCCCAATAAACGTAATAGCAAGAATCTTCTTTCTGGCTGGCAAAACCACATCAGCAGGATGAAGAATTTGTCAAATTCCAGATTGTTTTAAGTCACTGGTTTAATACTGAAAGAGCAATGGTGTTGGTTTACTGCACGGGACCTTTAACTGCCTGCACGCCTGCCAGCCTGATTATTGGGCTGAATGGAAAGAATAAAACCCACCAGTCATCTTTATCCAAAATCCACACAACCAAGTCTACAGCTTTCAAGCTTAAAAGAAACAGACACTAAGGTTTAGTGAAATCTACTGGCCAAAACAAATATTCTGTATTAACTCCCCAGCAGTGGGATGAATGAGAGGAGGAAGTGGCATATTACATTGCAATCTATTTAACTGGGACAGGGCCAAGCAAATCGTGTGACTGGAATGAATTCTCCAGCCAAGGTATCAAAATAAGTCATTGTAAATCCTACCCTTCAGACACACATCAGGGTTCATATCCCTCTTGGGAAGTTACTTTGGTTTCACACAGGCAATAAAATATCTAGAGGAAATCTTATCAGATACTCTTGCCAGGCAGCAGATGACTACAGCTCTGATGTTCTTGATTCCCTCTTAGTTTAATATGGTATCCAATGATCAGTGATTCCCCCCAGTTTCCCCTTCATTAGTTCTAGTTCTGTGTCAGCAGTTCCACTGTTTGACCTATCAAGCACAAAAAAGGGACTATTGCTTTTATTCTGTTCCTTCAGCCTGGGCTGAGTTTCCTCTTTGCAGCTTCAGCCTAAAGGCGAGATCACATCCTTTTTCTGCTCCTTGACGTGTCCTCGCTTTCATAGGAAACCTGTTGATGTACTGAGCCAGATGCCCTAGCTGTTCAGTTCTAGTTGCATTTTGGGGGGAACAACTGGGTGAAAAGCAGGCCTCTACAACCAAATGAGACAGACAGACAAATCAGGACTTCAGTGCTAACATCATCTTGTTGCTCAAGACAGTATTGAGTAGGTTTTTACAGCTAGATTTGACTCCACAGTGCAGAAAATACCAAGTAAAATAATCACATACTCAAAAGACACAGGAGAGCAAACAGCCCATGGAAAAAAGTGCTGTTAGTAATCACATCATCAGTAGTAGCAATTACCACAAATTCCTCTCAAGTTATTGCCACTCTTGCTGAGCAATGCTACACACCAGCAAGAGTGTATTTACAGCTGCCTCCTGGGCACACTACAGCCCACTGGGCAGCAGCTACTTTTTTCATATTGAATCAGTGCCCTGAGGCAGCAGCTGCAGCCAAGACCAAATTAATCCCTTTCCTCATAGGGCAGAAGGCAACCCACCACTGTCTACTCCCTGCCAGCAACTGCAGGGACAAACATCTCCCTTGGCTTTGCACCTCTGGCTCTCTCCTGAATTCTCTTATTTACCTCTAGCTTTCAGTTGCCTGTGGATGTGTGGGCTCAGCAAAACTCAAGAGCTGTACCTGCGCACAGTTTTGTTATCCCTGGGAGGTCAAAAATGCATTGAGATTTCATCCTTGGTGGGGAGACAGAATAACAGGGATGTATGTCACCTGTGCAACAACAAGCATACCTTTCCTTCCTGTACTTCTCCTAGCCTTTGAAACCCAATCATGGATCAGAGCTCCAAAACCCCAAGGAGAGCTACATCACTGAAGGGTCTGTCAAGCCCACGTCAGATGGGTTTGATGACAGGCAATTAAGTCTCAGTCCACACATTTATTGTGGTGAACAACATGGATGTGAAAGGCAGTCATCTACTACAAATATCAAGACCTCTGCAACTGTCAACGGAGCCAAAACAGACTTAGACAATAAACTGACTTCATGCAGTCAAGACTAGTGTAATCCACATTACTTTAAATATGCCTCAAGCCATTCTTTAACCAAGATAAGCAGATGTTGGATAAAAATAATCCCACTTTACCCCAGACAGATTAGGCACATGCCAGTTCTCCATCAAGGGTCTCAGTTAAGGCATCTGATATCAAGACTGGCAATACTAGTATTATCTTGGCATTACTTTAAGGCCTGGCTTGGAATCAGATCTATGGGCCAATAAGGTTAAGAAAAAAAAAACTGCCTTCAGTTACAGAGAAAAGCTTGTCTGTGGGTTACACAAACTCAGCAGTTACTAGCTGGGCCATAAAGTCAGCTGTAGTAGGAGCTGGACAATATCTGAACTGCTTTCAGCAAGCATCACACATTTCTGAATACTAGCCAGTCACAAGCCATCCAGTGGCTGCACCAGCAGGATGTCTTAATTAAAGCCTGCTGTTCTACAGACTGTGGGCTCAAGCACACCAAGGACTGTTCCAGTGAGTCTAGCAAAGCAGTCTGACTTTGACTACTGCAAGACCAGCAGGCAATAGGAGACTTCTTACCTCTGTGTGGAATTTGTTGTCACACAAATACAACGATGTATTGATTGGTTTGAAAGGTTCAAAGTCAATGTTGACTTTCTTCTCTTTTCCTTCTTCTGTCACAATTGTTCCACAGTAAACAACCAGACCATTTGGAGGTACTATAAAGGACACAATGCAGTTTTAGAACACTAAGAAATACTGCAAGCTGTACCCATCAAAAACTAACTACTAGGCCTTGAGACTCAAGGCAGAGTTGAAGCTCCCAAGTTTTATTACTTTCCATTTCCCCCACCTCACTCCCTCCCAGGTCTCTGCAATGGAAAACAAACTAATTTAGTGCACCTATACTGAACAGCTTTGAGCAGGAAGCTAAAGGTAACACGGATGGAGAGACTTGCAACAAAGCTGTAAGAACATGTACCTGTCTGTTAAAACCATGAGCTTGCAAGCTCACAGAATCCAGAAAAAGGCTACACATCCCCATGAAGCTTTCCTAGTTCTTATACAGCAATTTACAGACTGACCATCTCAATGAAGGCCGCTTGCCAGCATAAGATAGTACTGATGAACTCTTTGCTAGTACCCATTTTAGATGGCCTGGGTCTATTTCTTCCCAGAATGATGGTAACTGCATAGTGGCATGCATAAGGCATACTTAAGTTTCTGCTTGATGGAAAACCACTAGTTCAATGCAAATGAATTACTGTGGAACAGCTCTTGGCCAAGAGTCAGCACTGCTAAGGACAGAATCATGAGCCTGCTTATCAAAGACAAGGGCCATCCTACTTATCCTAGTCCTAAGGTCTACCCCTTGAAGCAGTCATCCGTGGGCAACATACCTGGGACATCAGTGCAAGACAGCAGCACAGGCCAACAGATTTGATTAGCAGAAAACCGCATAATGCAGGAACTTAAGGCTGCTTCCAAGCAAGGGAAGTTTGCCAGCATCCATACAAGCTAGAAGTTACCTTTGTTATAGAGTTTCAGTCTTTGCTGTACAGATGTAATGGCTCCCAGTACTGAAAGGCGATTCACTCGAGACTTAATGTTGGAGGCGGTGCCAAACTCATCCGCTAACATTTTTGCCACTCGTGAAATCTGGTCTTTGGGGGGAATGATCAACGATATCATGCTGGTACCATTGCTGAGAAAGGAAAAAAAGAGGGGTTGTGAGCAGCCACCAGCCAAAGCAACAAGTGTATTCATACCATATTCCATGCATGCAGCTGCCTCTCCTCCCTCCCCCCCACCAAGCATGCTTCACTTCACTGTTACGGGTGTAATTCCCCTTCTGCTGGACAATAATGGGAGAGAAGAGAAAACAAAACAGAGTCTCCGAGGATTTGACTCAATAACCAGGTGTTCAGGTCAGCCACTACCAAGCAAGTCCTCCAAAAGCTGCTTGTTTAACCTGGGATACTACTCTGGAAAAATGAACGTATGTACAGGCTAAGGGCTGCAAGCTAAAGGCATGTAGGCAGTCCCCAGCAGAGATTATTTAAAACAATGCAGCCGCATACTTTAAGGACATTTTTAAGCCATTTGTTCTCAGACAGCTGGAGCACTAGTCAGCCCAAGTGCAGTTTTAACACTTTGTTTTCCTCAGATTAAGACAGAAAACTGAACTGGAAAGGTACTTTTGTAGCAGTTTGTCTTTTCTACCTTCCCACTAGCACTGTGCTTTATAGAGCAGCTCACCAACTCTGGCAGCTGCTTTAAATAAAGCATGCTTAAGTACATGACTGCTAGCTCAGAAGTGCCAAGCCCAGGCATGGAGTCAGGAGGTAAGACCCCACAAATCACAGAACTGGCTAAAATTAAATGAAGAAAAAAAAAAAACCAACCCCAAACAAAGACACTCTAAGTTTGATATTCATTTTTCCTATGGCTTTGGGGTGGATCCTGCAAAGGTCCTCAAAGCTGCCTCATGGTTCAAATCCGTCCAAAGCCAGAACAAAAATCAGGGGAGTTCCTGTCCGCCTTCCAGCGGGTACCTCCCATTTGCCATTGAAGTATCCCAGATGTCTGAAGTGCTGCTTCTGCATTGTCTCAAATTTAACTCAGACTTCATACTTCACACTAGAGTAATGGCAAAAAAATCAAATGCCTCATCATGTCCTCTAGCCCTCTCAAGGGCAAAGCAGCTAAGCTCTGTGAAAAAAACCCCTCTGCTCAGGATTCTGAGTCAGAGCACCAACAAAGTGCTTTTCAGCCATAAAAAAAAAAAAAAAAAAAAGAAAAAAGGGTTTTGCTCTTTTACATTTCTTACAGTAGGAAAAGACTAACGTGGTACCTGCCTGCTGCTGTTTCAGATTGTCATGCACCAGCATCCTGCCTGAAGTGTTTGGGCTACAGAGACAGCAGGGAAGTGCTTTAAAAAGCATCACTTCATTAGCCTCTTTACAAAAGTTGTACAGCCCTCTTCCAAAGATCTTCAATTCAGGCCAAGTTGAAACGTATGCCGGTAGGTCAAATAAGTCCCTGACCTTAAAGACAACTAATTGGTTTTAATATCCAAGATCCCCACACACGCTAATCAAGAAAGTCGCAAAGAGACACTTGCACATATTATTCCCAGAAGGAGCTTTGAGCCATGCTGACAGCTATCAGACTTCCAGGTCACACCAGCCCAGAATACTCCATATACCACTCAATTAAAGCCGTTAGCTACCCCAGTGAATGGCACAAGCCTTAGGGGAGATATAATGGCCTATCATTCCCAGCAGGCTCCTTTGAGTAAGAGGCTGATCAGAATGAAAGCAACTCTTCCCGACTTTTGCCTCAAGAGTGCTACTTTCAGAAGCTCACGCAGTTCATTTCTTCCTCTGAAAGAAGAGATCCTCAGACTTCCCAGAGGTTAGAAAGCTCTGCACATCACGCCTAACTTGCTGCACGAACCAAGGGCATCCCAGTGTTGCATGGTGGAAGATGGGACCACTACGCCCCTTGGGCACTCCATGGCTCTCCTGCTAGGAAGAGATTTCATGCAATTTTTCCTGTATTAAGGACAGAGGGGAAAGAACAGACAGTGAGCTAGGGAAGCAGGCGGGAATAGCAAGGAAGAAGACCAAGTGGGCCCTCCCAAGACCAATTCTTCAGTAAAAAAACCACTTGTAAAGCTACCTTTAGTTTTCAAATGCAAGCCACCCCTCAAATCCCAGCCCCCGGCCTCATGTTGTGTTCCACTGCCCCAGAAACACTGGCATTAGCAGAGCTGCTGGCCAGAGCGCAGCTCTGCATGCTGTGGGCCGGCTGCATTGTACCAAACCCACACCTTGAAGGGGCCACTGTAACTGCTGATTATTTACATTACACACAGCGTCTTATCTATAAGGCAGTCTCACGTGTGTCAGTCCAATCGCTGTTCCTTAGGAAACCCTGCCCAAGGCACCCTACCGGAGGCAATACAGTGGATTTCACAAGCCCTCGTGATTTATTACTGCAAACAAATACACGAAAAGGGTCTCTTAGATGATGCATTCTCCCTCATTTAAGTCTCAAACTAGTTTAATACAGCACAGTACTGTGCTTGGTCCAGCCCTTCAGCAAATTCCTGCCTGGATTTATATCCAAAAGCACCTTCCATTACCAACATCAAGTGCATTTCTTGGGTTTGACGTGCTTTCGCCACTATTTACTCAGCCAAAGCTATTTCAGGCACTAACCGATTCCTGCAGAACCCAGCAAAACAGCAGGCGTGCAGCTTGCCACGGGAGCAGCGGCAGCC
>NW_009258269.1:1811779-1819136 GCF_000687185.1 Egretta garzetta
GGGCGGGCCGCTTGCCACGGGGGCAGCGGCAGCCGGAGCACCTCGCGGCATCCCAGGCAGCTGGAGCCTGGAGCACAAGGAGTCAGCCGGCTTGTCACCCCGTGTCCCTGGGCACCCAGCACCCCAAGGGGCGCAGCCCCTGCCAGCACGCTGCTGCTGCCGCCTGCCGGGTACAGCTAATCCACCCAACCAAGTAGTTCATTAGGCAGCCAGCTAATTGAAAGTAACAGTCAGCACCCCCTGCTCATCTCCCTCTTCCTTAAACAAGCACATGGTCAGGATACGATCACTAAATTAGATCATGTCCCAGAGAGGTTGAGAGCTGCAAGACACCAGCTGAAGCAGATCTACACACAAGGGACTGGAGGTAGCTGCAGGACTCCTTCGCACACCACTAAGACCTTGTTATCCTGCCACAGAAGGGCGGTTTTTCCCCTCTCAAAGCAAGCTTGTACCTGTATGTGGCCGTACTGCTGGGAGGCAAGGCAAGCCTGTCGTTGCATCTGCTAAATTCACCGCAATGAGACAAAACGTAGCAAAGATTTTTCTAACAAAGCTGCTTTTCAAAAACACTTTGAAAAAAAAAAAATAGGTTATTCTGCATAGTAATATAATTTCCAGGTTTCCTATCGGTCTTTGCAGCCACTGTGCCTGAACAAGACGACAGGTATTTCTGCAAAAACCCAATCTTCCTCTGCAGCTGCTAGGTGAGCTGCGCACCCGGTTCTAGAGTATCTTCACTCTGGGAAGAAGGTAGGGGAAATCATGCTGACTACAACCTCCCAAAAGGGGCCTTTCTAACCAGCAGCCCTCCAAAACCAACAGGCTCTGCTGTGCATGAAGCACAGGGGACATTTTCTGCCTGGCAGGCCATTGCCAACCACGAATCCCCTAGCGAGCACGCTGCCAGACAGAACTTCATTACAGAATTGTTGCAGTGAACAATTAAGTAATCAATCGAGATTAAGGGCAGTGCTCACACTGGCAGCTCAGGATCAAACGTGCAATGAGCTGGTTCTTCCCTGCATCATCCCCAGCGCTCCTGCCGGAAGGATGGACCTGAAGCACTCCAGATCATATTCTCAGCAGGGTCCTGATTTCAAAACGCAGCATTGCTAAGAGGTTCCCCCCCCCCGGTTTTAGCGCACCCAAGACAAATTACACTAGATCAGCTGGAAGCTAATGCTTTCAGACTGAACTGAGCCAGGAAGTTTTAAGCAGCTAGAGACAGTTGCTGTCCCTATTCTGGGCTAAGGAGTGCCTGCACAGCAGCCAAATAGCTGCCACTGTAATGCAAGTACGTGCATCAAGAACCGAAATGCTCCGGGATGTTTGCTTTATAAGAAACCCGCACCTCAGACCACACAAGGGACCAGAGAGGAGAAAACAATTAAAAGCATTAAGGGCACCTGTCCACACACTACAAAGAAACAAGGGAGCAATTAAGCACCAACCTCTGGAAAGGTAGAAACACTTCACTGTCTGGGTACTATGGTTACTACTCATGCTGTGCCAGCCCTGCCAGTAATTGGCAATTAGCTGAGATATAGCGTGGCCTGGAAGGTAGCAGCATTAGGTATCTCTAGGATAGATGATGATGATCAGGGCTCCAACTCTGCCAATAAACCACTGCAGGTGAGCTCCAACCTTGCTCCTACAACCTGCCAGAGAACTGTTTGGGGGAGAGAGGGAAGCAAACACAAGCACATCTTGCTCTCTCAAGATGGCAAGTTCTTTAGGAAAAATCAAGGTTTGTGGATAGGACAGCCTGTTCTATTATTAAAACTTCAGTGTTACCACAGTTGGAATTTCAGACAACTGTACCACAAAACAGCTTTCCCAGTCACAGAGAGGCCTAAGAGCAAACGTTAACAAGTTATCCCAGCAAGTGGCAGTGTGTGCGGTGCTGCATCATTGCTAGCCCAGCCCTGAAAAGCTGAAGGGAAAAGTTTTGCCTGTATTCCTGCAAGCAGGTACTACGGCATCCAAGCAGCTCCTTCTCCCTGCAAGATATTCCTGCACTGCCGAGGAGGTGTCATCCGACAGCATCTCACCGTGCCTTACGACAGCTGCGGCATTGCAGACCAAGAAGAGAACTACTGGGTTCTTTCCAGAAGCAAGAGCAGGGATTTTACAGAAGGCACTTACACCAGCTGGATTGCTGTGCCGAGTCCCAAGCCACGTTTGGCACCAGGAGCAAGGCCCGGCATGTACGCGTTTTATGGTTCAGCATGAGGAAGCCACCACAACAGAAGGCGAGTGCACAAAGCGAGCAGTGTATCACATTTGAAATAAGCTGCCAAGTATACCCCATGGATGGTTTTCATTACAGCTGGCAGTTGAGCCTCCTGTTCTGGGTGGCCATCTTCATCTTCAGGGATTCCATTTCTACTCTTTTGCCCATCAGAAGGAACAGCTGAGCAGATCCTTAGACCTTCAGCTTTCAGCTGAAACCAGAAACTGGTCTAGTGGTTTTCTAAAAGACTCCTACAACCTTACACAGCATTATGTCAGTAAAATGGCTACCTGCATGGCCACATACCACACAAAACCCAAACCTGCAAGCGCCGACTGTAGCTACCCTCGACTTGGCAGACAAGAGCAATCCCAACCAGCAGTCTGAGGAGGAACAGTCACTCAACCTGTCTCCTGGAATTTGGGATATGTGCTGGCAAGGCAGAGCATTAATTTAACAGACGTGCTATATAAATAGCAGTTACTGGCCTATCCTGTGGTATCAGAGACCTGACAAACAGCAGCTGAGCTGTAGTTGTTCCACAATGAAACATTTTACACTAATAGCACACTGTGTAACGTGGAGATGCAGAGGCAAGGAAGGTCAGTCACTCTCTGTGACTCGAAATGAGCTTATTTTTACAGGGCGCTAGCTTCACAAGTGTCCTGCTTTCCCCAGGAACCAAGGGCAGCACCAGGCCTATATGTGACTGCCAGAGGCTGGCAGAAAGGTGGAGCAGACAGCTTTCAGATAATCTGATCTTAACACATACCACAGCTAGGAAGCTTTCTATGAAATAACTGTTGCCACATACTGCTTCAAGCAATGTTACCTTCCCAAGGTAACATCTGTTGGTCTCCATCCAAGAGGGCTGCGGATTACTGGGCAGGTACCACGTGTAGCGAGGAGCCCGAGCTGCCTGGACAGCCAGGACTACTGAAGCTATACGACAGCTAGACCAGTCCCATCACCAACACATGCACAGCCAGCTGCAAGACTGATGCAGTCCACATAACCCAAGCCAGAACGTCACCAGGCACATACCACCGGTCCAAGAGAAGAGCACTGCTTCTGAAAAAGTACCCACATAGCTCTGCAGTCCCTTCAGTGAAGGACTAAGCTGAGAGCACAGTCCACACGAGCAGTGATGTAAGCCAAGAATATTTGAGTTTTTTCGATCCTGTGTCTGAGCAGAGATGTTGAATGAAGTGCTATAAAAGGTAGGTGTCCTTTGGTATAGGCAAGTACAAAATTGCTGGTTTGGGTTCTGCTACAAAACATAGACCAATTAGACACTCCCTATTCATATAGGCCCTGTATGCAAGAGCGCTGACCTTGCCATAGGGAAATTCTGCACATATGCTCTTACAACTTAGGAATTATGGCTGTGAAGTACATGAACAGGTCATAGCTGTGCCCTTTAAAGACTTAGTGTCTTTTAGTAAGACAAAGCCTTCATCAAATAGGGAGTGGCTCAAGTCCACTTCAGATGCCAAATCTAGAGAGATGACAGCAGATGCAAAAGCTACGTAACTTTTCCTGGAAATCCTGTCAGCAGCCTGCTAGGAAAGAGCAGAGAGAATCCTAAGAGTCCAAGATCCCTTCAGTGCTTCAGAGGCAACATCATCTAGAAGCTTACCCAAAGGCTGCATTGCCTGTGAGAACATCGGTTGAATGCTTTGCAACAAACACAGCCAACATGCCTTGATCTAATTGCTGCTTGAGAAGCAACAGCTTTTTGTGATGTCTCCATCAATAATAGATGAAGTTCCACTCCTTATTTAGGTGATGGGCTCAAAGCACAGCTCAAGCAGGAGACAAGTGCTGCATGGATGCCTAGACAAAGCACACAACACCGGTTAGCTGACAACAGGACCTACCATTAGGTCCTTTGAAATGTAAGGTAAAGTTGAGCTGAAAGCCATGATGTTGGCAGCACTTATTACAGCATCATTTCCCCAAGAACTTCACAGCCCCCACCTCGGAGGTATTCTGCATTTCACCACAGCATACACCAGAACTCTGGATCATCTACTGAAAGGCGACATCAACAGAAGTTGTTCTTCAAAGGTTTCCATGTCATCCAAACAAGGGTATGAAGATATGGAAGAGACCAGTTCCCAAGCAAAAGTAAGGTAGAGGTGACCTCTCTGGATCCAGTGCCACCTTGTAAGCACAGAAAAAGCACAAGATGGGGGCAGGGTGGATAATGAGGGGATGGCAGAACCAAAGACCAAGTCATTCTTCCCTCAAGAGTACTTTTCAGCATAAGCGTTAACTAGAGAAAGCCAGCCCTCCTCCCCCAAGTCAAAGAAACACTCTGATAGCGAATTCCCCCCTCAGTCTTTGAATGCCACCTCTATCCTGGACAAAAGAAAATCACTTAGCTGCACAGCATGAGGCCACACAGCTATTGCCACCACGGCCCATGAAATGCCAAGCTCTCAGCTGAAGTTCTGTCCCAGAGTACTAAAGAGGAATCTTCCATCACATCTGCCAGCATTACAGGAAGGTGATATACAAAAAAGTACTCTGTGTAACCAGACAGAGCTTGAACACAGACATTAAGACTGTCCCAAAAAGGTATTCTGCCCTCTTACCCTAACCCACTGACCTACTCAAAGAGGAAAAACTCCCAGGTGCCAAGCAAGGTCACCGAGTACAAGCTAGGGAACAAAGCACCAAGCCAGAACCCACCTTGGAAAAGAGAAGCGAGCCTGCACCCCCTGCTTGGGCAGCAAGGGAAGGCCTCCCATGGGGAGGCAGCAGACAGCTGCTTCAGCAAAGGAGCAGAGGCAACACTGGCGAGAGTCTCCCCAAAGGTCAGGCAAGGTAGTGCTACCCCTCCCTCAGCAGTCGCTGGCCTGCTGCCAGTATCTGCCTCCTGACCTCAGCATGCATCACTCCCCAGGGACTGAAAGGAGGTGAAAGCAGAATCAGGTCACAGACCTCTATTTCTCCACAGACGAGAGAATTTGGCCAGGCATCACGTCTCCGAAGGCTGCACAGGTAGCAGGTACCAGCTGCTCCCAGTGCACATTGGTCCACCATGCACTACCTGAACGGAGGTCAATGTAAGCAGCTCCATGCTCCGAGCTTCCTCCCAGTCCCCAACTGGAGCCAGCTCTGACGCTGCGGCTGCTGCTCAGGCAACCGCCAGCTCCCAGATCCCAAATCAGTTCTGCAGCTCCAGGAGCAGATCCTGACTTCATCCCGTACTGCCGAAGAGCACTGAATCAGCACGAGCGGTTACTGCGCACCCCACGAGGCAGGTGAATCAATGCCACCCTGAAATCCTTGGATCAAAGGCAACACATCACAAAACATAATTGCGTAGGCATGTTTTGAATAGGCCTTATTGGCTGCATCTGACCTCATGCAGAAAGCCCGGATGCCCAATTACTGGTAAGTGGAACAGACATTTCTGCACTTCAGACATTTGTGACTCACTGGGAGGCTCAGTTTTGCCACAGCTCCCCTGCTCTCCCTCCTCCCTCTCCAATTATTAATGCTCCAAGTTTAAAAGACTTGTTGCATTATGCTAATGGGCCAGTTGGGTACAAGATGTACACAGAGGGACTGAAGCAACAAATCCAGATTTGCTTGTTAAGATGTTAATGCCTCAGAGCTACATGGGAATAGGGAACTAACAGGGAGGGGGAAGAAGAAGGGGGGGGGGAGGGGGGGGGGGGGAAATCCAGTTGCCATAAAGCCAAAAAAGTCTGTCCTCTTTTGAGGCTCTCATTCCTATCTTCTACCACGTCATTTGTCTTCAGCAGTCAGGGCCTCATTCATTAGCTCTATGTGAATGATGATCTGCGTATGAATCACACTGCTCACTAATGATTCACGCAGTTGTAAAAGAGGGTACCAGGCTGCCGAACTACCAAAGGCTATAAAACACTTACCGGAGTTCTTGTCTGACACTTAACCATTCTCCCCAATCAGGTCATTTTCTGCCACTTGCTAGCATGTACTCTCAAAACAGCACTTCCTAATTGTTGCTATAATGCAAAAGGAACAGGTAGAGCAGGCAGATGAGAAAGCCCAGGATATGTTTTACAACAGTTAGACACAGGCAACCAGCAGGGTGTCAACAACCCTTTGGACATTCTCCCTTGTCTCTGGCTGCCTTCTCACCTGCCTCAGGGAAAGGGCAGCTTTCTCAGACCACCCACCCTCAACACCACTGAAACACAAGTTCTTAAGAGACACTGCCTTAGCCCCGAGAGGTCTGATCAGCGCCGCTGACATGAAACCCATATTCAGCTTCTAAGCCCAGCACTGTGGAGACCGGCAGCCTGAAGAGACTTGAATGGGCAAAGCGGTAACCAGCGCCTAAGCAGCTGCGGTACACCCTGCGTGCTTACCTGCCACAGAGCCCTCGGGTATCACTTCTGCCCTGGACTATTTCTATTCCAGCCTCTCAAAAAATGTCTCCTCCTTCTCCTCACGCTACCAGAAGCAAAAGGCAGTATTAATAATTACAGCCTTTACCTCTGTAACAGAAACATGACCTCCTTTAGAAACTACCCTTAAGACAAGTGAGCTCAGAAAGCGCAACTACAAGGAAGCAATGTGGCTTAGGTAAGACCCTAAATCATAATCTCTTCCCTAAAGACTCCACACTTCAGTGGTTGCTTGTAAAGCCAAAGCAGAAAGCTCATTGTCAGTAAAGGTAAATTCCACGTGCCACCCCAAAGACGCTTCTCTTCCAGTCCTTGCCCCGCTCATCTGCTTCACGCTCCCCAGAGAATGAAGGACAGCCATTTACCCCAAGGCTGGCCCAGCCCAGATTCCAACAGAAGCAAAAGACTTTTAGCCAGCATAGGTCCACTGGAGACATCAGATTGCTGTGGAGAGATCCCAAAGGCTATCCCATGACTGGCACTAGCATGACACATCAGCACTGCAACCTAATTAACACAGCACAAGTCAGAAAGCCAAGTAGTACCTTGCCACAGCACTGCCCTTCACCGATCGACCAGCTCACCCAGGCCCGGTTCAAGGTCTCCATCGTACTCCACGTCCTAAGGTGAAAGCTTCAGCTCTGCAGAAACAGATCCTGTATCAACGGTTAAACTGTTTCCCAGAGCCCAGACCCGAGGCACAGCCATGACG
>NW_009258269.1:1819183-1823833 GCF_000687185.1 Egretta garzetta
CTGAACCAACACATCTCTGGCAGCATGGCCAGAAACCAGTCACAGCGATGAAAGACCACACCAAATCCTCCTCCTGATACATGACATCACTTAAAGACAAGATAGTTACACTGGTACTTGCCTAGACATGGTGGTATTGTTACAATTACCTAAGATACAGTACGCCTCTGTATATGGCATCCTGTATCGTATATGCACATACAGTGCAGTAGAGGAAATCACACCAGAGTTAAGAATCAACTATTCTAGCACATTCAACTATTCGACAGTTATTCCAGCACACTTGCAACTTCAGTGCAACAAAGCTGTACAGCACCTGCTCTCAGCAGGACAAGCCATCTGCAGTCAAGTGCTGCAGATGCTCCCAGGAGCGACCGAGGATTTGCACTGCCTAATTCAGGAGAGAAATACCACTCACCAATAACAGCACAATATAACCCTGGCACCACCAGTTTCCTAGCACTTTGTTCAAAAGAAATCAGGAACAAGGCAAACCTATAGAGGACATCTACGTGCAACTGGCCCCAGTTCTCCCCTAAATGCACCCCAGCAGCTAGCGCTGCTGCAGCATTCATAGCTGCAGTGTTCACTCACAAGAAGGTGGGCTTTCAGGTCACTTTTGTAGAGGCCCACCACGCTAACAGTAGAACAGGCCAAGCCTATCTTGATCTCCAGAACCATCAGGTTGTCCAAACAGGTCTCAGCCTTGCTAACATGCCTGGTCATAAAAGCAGCATCATCCCAGTACACCCCAGAACAAGGTGTGGAGATGCGCAGCCTAGCACCCACCTTCTCCCAAGCAGCCTCCTGTCGCACAAAGCTGGAAAACAGCAGCAGCTTGAGGCTAATTCCGAAGTTAGGCCCTTCCCTCAGGACCAGCAAGGCTCCAGGTGGACTGCAGGAGAACCCAGCTGCAAATGATGCTTTCTGCAACACCAGCTGGGCAAAACATTTATGTTTAAGCAACAGGTCAGCTTTTCCACCCTCAAACAGAACTACTACGTATTTCACTTTGCAGGAATTCTCCCACATTTTCAGGCCTCCATTCTTCCAGGTGACTTTCTAAGTGTCAGTATAGTTTCTCCCATATAGCAGATGGAATTCTCACCTTGACAGAATCCAAACCCAAGCAGGAAGCTGCATCACTTTGCTTTCCCATGGTTCTGGAGACACCAAGACTGCCCCCTTCTCTTGCCATTTCTCTGTTCTCATGCCTCCATACATTTCTTCCAGTTACAACCAGAATACATTACTTGTTCAAGCTTAGTTTCTGTATTTCCTCAGAAGCCTGCATATGCCCTGTTCCCCCCGCCTTCCAAAATATTTAATTCGGAAAAATGTTCTTTGACACACTCTGTCAACCTCAGCTGTGCTTGCAGACAGCCTTCAAAGACACAGTTCTCTTTGCCTCCTCTTTCCCCATTTCAGTAAAATAACTCGTAAGGGCTACTGCTCTGAAGAGAACTCTAGCCCTGCTTTAAGTTCAAGGCAGGAGAGATGTCAAGGGAGTGGGTTCCTGAAAGTTTTACCACTGTAATGCAGCTCTACACCCTGCATCAGCACCTGCTGCGCTCTTACTAAGGGTCAGAGAGTCCATCTGCCCAGCAAAGGTGTTGGTAAACTGTTTCTGACCAGAGCTGTTTGCAGGAAGAAAGCCCTCATTTCTAAGACTTGGAGAAGTTATCCAAATGAGATTCAGATGGAACACCTCAGGCCTAAGCCTGCAAGGAGACTGTTAGTTGTTGCTGATACTTGATTTTGCCAAGCATTTACAGCTTAGATTAGCAGAAAAAACTGACTACAGCTCTGCTAACTACTCAGAACTGCAAAGACCAAAGGAACAAAGAGTGATTGTCAGTTTAACACTGCCACTGGAAAACTGCATGAAGCAACAGCAGGAAAGCTCCAAGAGAGAGAGAGGATAAGGGGAAAACATAGCAGCTAATACCACTTCGACTTGAGCTGCCGCAACATCCACATGCAACGACACGGCTGCAACCTGGGGGGGCCCCACAGTCTTTCACCAAGCCTCTGTTTTACAATAAAAACTAACTGTGGACTGAAAGCAGAGTCCCTTTGTGGGGGAGAAGCAGAGATGCTTGATGAAAGTCTGAGCGCTCCCAAGCTACTGGAGATGAATGACAAGGCTAGACTTCTCACAAGGGCATAACTTGCTCCTCACCAGCCTTTCACCCTCATCTCCTGGCTAGAAAGGTTAATTGCCTGTAGCACAGGACACAGCCCTCATTTGGTCTTGCTCATACAGACTCTGCAGATACCAGCTACTCCCCCTCCCCTGCTCACCATATCAGAAAGATCAACTCATTAACTTTGTACAGCATCAGACAGCTGGCAACTCAACTTTGGAAAAGTCAGGAGATAACAGACACTTCTGGTTTAGAAAGTAAGACACATGAAAGCTCCTTCTACTCCCTGCCAGCAGAGGTGGGATTTTGGGGTGGGTTTGGGGGTTTTAGAAATTGTTTTTCCTTGTTTTGACTTGCCAGATTCTTGCTATCCAGAGATCAGTGAGAAAGCCAGCTTTCCTAAGCAGGGCTGGAAAAATAACTCAAGACACTTTTGCTAGGATGTTACCTTAAAGTTTGAGAAGCAGCCTTACCCTCGCTGGCCTCTAGCTGATCAGCTTCTGGTAAAGCAGAAGCTCTAATCTTCTCCCTTGGTTTTCTAACCAAACACCGCCACTTACCTCATCTACCCCAGACATGACAAAAGCATTTCCTTGCTCTTATGCTCACTTAGCATTTTGATAACATTCTGCATGTTTCACTGAGGTTTTACCAAAATAGTGGATAACAGCAGAGATGCCCCAACCACGACATGCAAATTGAACGTCTAGCTCCAGCTTCCTCCACTTCCCGTCCCTCTGATCCACTGCAGGAACAACCAGCACATGAAACTGGGACACTGCTGCTGGGTCACTATTAGGAGTACATGAGTAAGGGAAGGTGGAGACGTCAAGGAGTCCCTGGCCCTCTGCATCACCTTGTTTAAAGGCTTTGCCCCCTAACCCACTCCAGAACTGGTCTTCCTACTTCACAGGAAGAGGAAGCGACTCTCCCAAAGGCCGGAAAAGCCTGTTTCACTGCCTCACTCCTCTTGTGCTGTGGAGCCTAACGCTTCTGGTGGCAAAAGTTGCAGCATCTCTTCCCCTTACTGGACCCAAACAGACCAGGATAATTTTAGCTAGGCCTCCCTGGAAGCACGACGCGCGTTTACAGATAACCAGCATAACCTTGCTTATAGAGGAATTGCTAGCATCAGCAGCCTTACTCAGGTGGCAGTTTAGCAGCTAGCACAGATATTAAATTGAGGAACAGCAGTATCATGACATCTAGGAGATAGGCTGGATCCAGAGGGCTCAGCTAAACCTCCTACATGCATTTTATAGCACTTGCAGCATCTTTACTACAAGGAAGAGCTGTGCCAGGGATCACTGATGGGGAAGACACCTGGGCTGTGGCCCCAAGAAGCTGTCACCCCTAACAGCCACCCACTCCAAGAGAGCCCTTCAGCCTCACCTCTCTGATACCAGTTTTAACCTTGTGCTCTGCAACATTCACCTATTCCAAACACCATGAGAACTGCCACTAAGAGCAGACATGCTTACGCACATTTTGAATCACGCAGAGCCGAAATGCTAACTGAACATTCCCCAAACACACCCCAGCCTCCCTCAGAGCTGCTACAGGGACCACTAGCTGTTTTCACAAGCTGCAACAGATGCCCGTAGCTCCCCAAGCCCATTGTTTACACTCTCCCATGCTTGCTGGGACCTCCCCACAAGAGCAACACATGCTGTCAACACCGTGCAAAGGCACAGCTGAACGATCAGGTTTGGCAGTCAAAGTCCACTCTGCTGTGGGGAAGGAAAACCCTGGCTCCACACTCCCTTTTCCCCACACCCCCATCCCTCGCACAGCTACATCGTAAATCAAATTAAAAAAAATTTTGGGAAACCTGTGGCTTGTGTTCTCCTCCCCTATCCCCTCCTGCCTGGGCTAGTTTTCAGCTGAACCATTCCCCTGGCCTACTCTACAGACAAGAACAAACACCAGCACTAAGGAAAGAACACGACGGCATCTCGGCTTACGTGAGTTGTCCAAAGGCAACCTGCCTTTTGGGTGGCCACAGTACAACGCCAGCAGTGCCCCAGCTAGGTTAACACCGGTTCAGATGAGCCTATGGAAACCGGAGCCACAAGGGTGGCTAGCGAGTCACCCTTCATTTTTATTTTATTGCACCGTACACGGAGACACACTCTCTTTGCTATTTTACAGCTCCATTACCTATAGTTCTTACAATTACTCAGGCCCAAGAAGCTTCCCGACCCATGCAACAAGCCACTGCTGAGTTACCCACAGAAACAGGCACCATGTCACCTCTGGCACTCACTGTAAGTGGTATCAGAGACTTTAAATTTAACGCTATCCAAACTTTGGAAGACCTTGCTTTTGGGGAAATGGAGCTAAGCACTTTTGCTGGAAGGTGGAGGGGTAAGAGAGATCAAACAAGTGTCAGCAAAAGTAATGAAGTAACTGCTGCCTCAGCCCCTGCCTGTCCCCTCCGGCCCTCCCCAAGCTGGCTGGTCCCCTGGTTGGCGCCCGGGCCTGCACAGGGGCCAGAAGAGCC
>NW_009258269.1:1825998-1827097 GCF_000687185.1 Egretta garzetta
GGGCTGTGGGGAGCCGATCTGCTGCCACGTGTCCCAGAAACACATCCAAACGTAGCCACAGCCTCGGTGCCTGGGTGTGAAACCCACAGTGAGATGCCCGGGCAGTGGGTTTGCTCCCGCGGTGGTGCTGCAGCCTGGGGAGCACCTGCCAGCTCTGCCCCCAGGAGAGCCTGAAATGGGACAGGCTAGAAACAGGGATGCTGAAGCCATTTACTCATTTCTTTTATTAAGCGGTAGCAGAAAGGCTGCTTCCCCGCTGCCCCTGCAGAGGTGATGCTCTCCTGGTGATGCTGAGCAGGCGCTGGCACCTGGATGCTGGGGGTGTGTGCGCCTGTGGTGTCCCTCCAGCCCCAGTCTGCCTCCCTGGGAGAGCCCAGCTCTGGCATTTGCCTGCTCAGCATCCCTGCCCTGCCCGGGGGCAGCTGGCCTCCGTGCTGCACCGTGCCATGGGGGGATCATGCTCCCAGGACAGCAAGCGCTGCCGTAGCCTGACCCCGCTGCAGCCTCCTCTTGTCCCTGCGCAGCCTCTCGGCTCCCAGCGCCAGCGGTAAAGCACCACAGAAGCCCTGCTGGGAAACAGGCATTGGGCACAGCCAGGCAGCACGGTCATCCGAGCAGAGACCCCTCTGGAACCCAGCCTGGAGCTGGGTTCTTCTACCAGCAGGGTCACGCTGGGCAGACGCTGTGAGTTTCTGAGCTACCTGTCCCATTTCTCTGCTGGGGCTGAGCAAGTATCGATTTCAACCCTTACTGGTATTTTTTTTCCATGTGCATCTGCTCCCATACAGCCCTTTATAATCCTCCTCGAAACAGGAGGATTACACCTGGCTTTAGGAGATGATCTGCTGAGATGGAAGTTTCTGTGCCTGATACAACAGGGACGGTGTACACAGACGGACGGGTGGACAACAACTTACCCTGTGCTTCCCTGGCAATCCTGCCCTTCCAATTCAATCCAGGGACTTGACTCCGAAAAGTGCCTGACAAGCATCCCTGTTATCACCTCCCAGCCCGGCGCACCCGCTTTGCCGTGGCACTTTCTGCTCCAGCCTTCCTGACGCGACAGACGCTGCCGTCAGCTCCCCCCCCCGCCCTCCCG
>NW_009258269.1:1827125-1851587 GCF_000687185.1 Egretta garzetta
ACGACAGCCGGCACAGCTCCCCGGGAACCAGGAGGGAGCTGAGAGCAGCGACGGGGGGGCAGAGCTGCTGAATCAGAAAGAACTTTTTCAACGTACCGCTGCGCTGTTTAGAGAGGCGTTTTAAAAAAGGAGCCGTGCCTTCACAGCGCACTGGTGGTCACTGTCTTGCGGAGAAGGGGGAGAGGCTCCATCTCGCTTTCCTCCTGCAACCCCGAGGAAGCCGGGCACCTCCTGCCTATACGGGCAACCCGTCAGGTCCCCATCCTCACCAGGAAAGCTCCCCAAACACAGCATGCTGCGGCTGTCCTGAGCTGGGGAAAAACGCTTTTAGGGAAGACAAAGAGGCCCCTGCAGGCAAGTGGAGATACCCTGCACCTAGCGGAAATCTCAGCCGTCTCCCCCCTGTTAAAAGTCAGGCAGGAGCTGTGACGCTGGAATCCACCATCCCAGCCCTCTGTGTTACTGAATGCTAATGTTTTCATTTTCACAAATTATATTTCAGACTGACTTGCAGAGCCCAAGGAGGCTGTGCCTTGCACTGACCTGCTCCCCCCGCAGAGGACACCGCGAGGGGACGCACGTGGGTGGAAGCATGCAGCACAAACATCGCTCTGTCACCTTTTTTCCTCCAAGAACACGTGCAAAACTTTTCCTAATCACTCTCATACACAGACCAGTAATTTATTCCAGAGCTGCAGCACGGGGGGGCTACAGGCTTCCTAAGATGGGTATCGGCCTACACGGAATGCGGGCACCAAGCCCCAGACACCCTTTCTCCCCACGCTGAGATACCTTCCCAGCAGCAGGATGGTAGCAGTTAACACCTCAGGACAGGAGTTGCTCCTTTTCATAAGAGGTAACAGCCCAGTTGCTGCATCTCCTGCCTTCCCGGCAGTTTTTCACAGCAAGAAACAGTTCTCAGCGTGACACCTATCACCTAATTTCACTTTTCCCTATACAATTCAATAATTCAGCTTATAAAGGAGGAGCCAAGAACAGTGCATTAAAAAATAAAGAACATCTCTGAAAGATGGCTTTAAACTGTGACAGGGAAAATAAGTCACTCAAGAAGTAAAGGCCAGCCCTGATCAATGATTCAGGACCCTGGAGGCCATGAGATGATGATCCACCACCTTCGTCCTGATGGCACTACAAGCCCGGAACAGAGGTACGAGCGTGCGCCGGCAGTCCCCGCCGCAGCAGCCTTGTCCTGGGCTGCCCCTGGCTCTGCTGTGGGAACACCTACTGTGGTTTCAGGGAAGCAGCAGGAAAAGCTTCCACCGAGGATGGTTTTTAAACTGTTTCAACTTAAAGAAGTTTCCTTTCAGCACCTGAGATACTCAACTTGCTTTGCTGGAGAATTCCTCCTCTTTTTCAGGCTGTAGTTGTATACAGGGGATCAGTTTTGACAGGAGCAGCAGCAGAGGGAAATTCAGGACAGATGTCACCTGCAATCGAGTTTTGTAAAGATCGGAGCCAAGCGCTCCCTGCCATTACCAAACCCGGGCATCGGACAGGAGCGGGGTTACACTGTGCCAGAACGGAGCCCGTCATTTCACACATAAGATGCACGCAGTCGCAGACTGAGACGGCACAGGCTGCTCTCAGGAGCAGAAGCTGCTATGAACATGCCACACACGCTCAAAACTTCCAGGGAACCACGCTGCTCACACAATGTAAGTACATCTCAGTCCGTAATTACCAGCCCCTGACAAATAAAAGCCCTGCCACTTAAAAAAACCCCAATAAAACAGGACCTGGACCCACGCACGATGAATTTTGGAAGACCTGTGGCCATACAACCAGTGCTGCAGGCTGGCCCGTGAACAGCCACTGCAGTTCGGATCCCTAGAGCCCCCTCGCTTCCCTGCTGAAAGCAAAGCACTGAATTTTGGCTTGGAATTCCTCAGTCCACCTGAAGTCAGGGAGCTTTAACGCTCTGAAGTGCCATTCAGAGCTCCTCCGCCAAGGGCACATAAAGCATTGCCTCTGATCTCCACCTATGGCTGCACCAGGTCCCTTCCTCACCTTCATCGACACCCAGGCCCCAATGCTTCAAGCTGCCTCCCACTTCACAGCTGGATCACTCACTAAAGTATTTTTCTCCCTACTCTGTCCAGGCTCATTTACTCCAAAGCAGAAGCTGCTTCCAGTCTTTCTTGCTAGGACTGATGGAGAGAGCTCAGAGCTGAAGCAGCCTCGGTCCCTTCCAGTCCCCAACTCAAATTTCACAGGATGAAGACCTGTAACCTTCCCTAATAGCTTCTCATAATTAAGAGACTGTCTAGAGCACCAGAAAAAAAAAAAAAACAAACAGAACCCACAAAACAATAGAATCCTTTCCTCCCTCCTAAATATCCAAGCTGTTGCGATAAGGCAGCTGTAAAATTTGCTTTTTCTTTCCAGTTGACCACACACACACACAGAGTCACAGAGAGGAAAAAGGAGAAACAATATCTTGTGGCAAGGAGACTGCACCTCCTTGGAAGACCTGGCTGCTAGAAGCAGCAGCAGGCAACTGCTGCTCCAAGCCTACAGCCTGTTCCAGAAGGTTGAGCCCAAGCACAAAGTGCCTGAAGGTGAAGTCTCACAGCTGCTGCAGATGACAGCAGGACTTGCAGGCATCTCATGTGAGCACAGCAGCGATACTCTATGATACGCTCCCAATCTAACCCCAGATACCTTCTTTTTGCATGCGAACAAAGCACAAATTCCACAAAGCTGCTGCCCCTACAGCTGGCTGACTGTTCCACCCCAGGCAGGCAACATGATCATGGTTCTCCATCAAAGGCCAGGATACCAAGAACTCCATGTTGGACACTTTTCTGCTTTTATTTTAAAAAAATCCAGAATGGATTCAGTAACAGTTTTATTATCAAGGGAATTGTTTTACCATAAGCAGAGAACAGACACAGGATGGAGCAGAAGGCTCAGACAAGCAAAGTATTTAACTTCCACATAGCCTCTTTTGTAAGAAATAATGTTACAGCTGTATTTGAAGTAACCCCTCTCCTTGAGAGCAAGGGTACTAACCTAGCTGCAGATCAAAATGTTCTCTAGCGACGTAGCCAGCCTTCTCATTGCTGTTCACAGGTCTTACTACCCAGTCACAAGTACTCCGCTCCACAGGGAGGGTCCAGACAGGTGTTAGTCTCCCAGTTCCAGCAGGACTTCCACCTCCACCCTTCCATTTAGCAACATGGTTTCCAAACTTTGATACCAGATTTAGTACACCATTGTGTCAAGTATCAGAAATAAATGATCAGCGCGTCCCCAGGTGCCTCAGTTGAATACCACGGGGCCAAACACTTAAAAGTTTGTCTGGCGTGAATTAACTTTCATCAAGTGACAATTTACCTAGCAGACACATCACTAAGTTTATACATTAAAGAATTTTATATAGAGAATACTGCAAAAACACAGTAAGTCTGAATTCTGCCCATTGCTGCTCAGGAACGTCCCTTCTCTCCCAAGCGTCAAGAAAAATCAATCTCTTCTTCATACTCTAGTCAAGGCAAGACAGAGACTTCTTATTGCTTCTCTTCCTTCTGATCCCCTGGACTTCCAGAACCCTCTCGTTCAGAGGCCATCTGTGAAAGAGTTGGCTTATTAGTTGTAGTGACAACAAAATGCTTCTCCTAGACTTTTTTTTCCCCCCCTAGCTAGCTGCTGAGGTTAGTTCTAGACTGAAGAAACCCCTCCTTCAGTGAAAAAGGGGAATTGCCCACTGGAGAATGGAAATAATCATCTCTACATGACTGCCACTAAGAGGGAGGAAATTTTCTTCCCGTTATTTATGCTTTCCCAGTGGACCTAACAAGCTTACATTGAACATTTTCAGTCTGGCATCAGAAAAGCAGCTTTCCAGAGTAAGGAGAGCTCAGCACCACCAAGGTGAGCTTGGCAGAGTGTGCCACTTCCATCCTGGGAGACTCCCCTGGACAGGTGAACACATCTGCCAGGGCTTACATGGTTGGGCCATCCACTGGGAAGGAGATAGAGGAGAAAATACCGACGGCCTTACTACTGTAATTTAGCAGACTGAACAGGAAGCCTCTTATACAATGATCCTTAAAGTAAGTCCAGATGTTACTTTAGGCACTCTACACACCTAGGGGAAAGCCCTATCTGTGTTCTTCTTGATGCTCCACATTGAAAGCTTCCAGTACTTTTTCGTACAACTCTACAGAAATGTAGCATGCTGCCTGGGAGGCAGGCTACCTACGGCAGGATGGCCAGGATTTCACCTTTTCAACTCTACCCAACTTTCTATGGCAAGCGTCACTCAGAGGGAGCTGCACCGAGACTCAGCACCACCTCCAAGCACAGCTCTTGGGTAAAAGTTGGTGTCCTGACTCATCCTTCCCCATCTGAGGGCTGTAAAGTGGAAGTGATCGTGAACCTACCTTCTTATATGCCATTTCAAAGAGCTTCAGGGAAGCCTGCTGCAGGCTGGTTGCTGCCTGCCTGATGTTCTCTCCCGTTTCAGTATCTTTACGAGCCAGAAGTTCCCTCATTTTAGCAATTTCTTCCTTTAATTTGTTGCACTGCAAATAAATCACAAACAAACACGGTGAACAAAGTGCAGGATTTCACCAAGAATCTCGTTCTTGTCCTTTCACCCACCTATTGGCCACAGCAAACCGACACCTTTTTATTTTTTTTGCCAGAAGCCATGAAGTTAAGTCTCAAACCGAGCCATATGGTCTGCCCGGACAGGGACTGTGCTCAGTTCCCAATGGGCACCTGTCCACTTCACTAAATGCACCGCAGTTGGCATTAATTGGTCTCCTTGTCTGCCGTCTCAGCAGAGGCGCCAAGGACAGAAAGCCCTGCAGAGGCTGAACAGCCCGCCAAGGATGAGAGCTGCTCTCCCTGGCACACCTCACTCGTGAGTCAGTCACCCCAGGAGCCAGGGTAAAGGGAAAAGAAAGCTGGTTTTCATCTATATTTAAGGCACGTCAGAAAGCCAACGAGTAAGGCTGTTCACCACCCTGTTTAATCCCTTTGCTGCACGTGGGAGAAGGAGCAGAGAGGCAAACAAAAGCAATACGGTCTCATCCCAGCCCCTGTAGCCATCTGTCAAACCCTCCACACAGTCTGGCATTCCTCTGTCAGACTGGCATGCTGCTGGAGAGGCAGGCCTGGAGAAGGGAGGTTACTGGGGGACAGCAGCACCGGCAGCGCTCGCTCAGCAGCATTTGCAGTCAAAACGTGGGCAGAGTTCTCATTCAGACCCACAGGAAGGGGAAGGCGATCGACACCTTCTGTGTCAGGCCACCATCTCCACCCAGACAGCACAGGGCTTCTTCCAAGCTCTGCTACCCACTTCCCCCTGGTATTCCCCAAAAGACATTACAGGGACCAACAGTCCTTCCAAGGAACAAGGATTTAAGCTCTGTGTTCCTGTGAGAGAAAACTCCAGTGATCATAATCTCAAACACAGAGTCAGCCTCAATCCATCCTAGAGAGAGGAGCTGGGCTGAAAAACAGCATTTAAACTGATCAGAGGCTACTTACCAGTAAACTATAATCTTGTTCCTTCAAACACTTTGTAGAGCCCCAGGAGCCCTTTTATTCTGCTTCTGAGAGTTGTTAACTTGAAGACTGTGCAATCTGTTTTAAACTTGGCTTTTGAAATTTCTAATGCAGAAATTAAACTGTCACTTAGAATGGTATGAAAAGCGCTCTTTTGATACTAAATAACCACTTCACTCCAAAGATAAAAGAAAAATTGGAGTTAAGTGGATACAGTAATTTTGATTGCCTCCAAGTTCTTGGGTGATTTGTTTGTACTAGTGGGGCTGCCGGGACTGTGCAGCAGCTTTGCCTTTGTCCCTCTGCTAATGCACTGGCAGGCTCTGTTCGTAATCTCTAGCTTTTCAGCAAAACTCTCCTCTCACACAGGCCACAGTACAGTTCTTATCAAATCACTGCAAGGCCAAGTCAAGGACATAATTCATGCAGAAACCTTTCATGAACAGCTTCCCAGGCTCTTAGATCTTCAGGGACACTGAACTCGCACTTTGAAGTAGGATATTTGCTATTACCAAAGCCATGTTCTTCTAAGTATGTCCTTACATCCTCCCATCAGCCACGCTCATCCCACTCATCAAGCGCAAAAGCCAGAAGAGCCAATGACTGTGCCATCTTTCCACAGCATGGACACACACACAGAGTCACTGCCACTGGCCAGAACCAGCTACGGGTTAAGTGAGAATTGAAGCAAAGATGTAGTAAGGCATCTTACCTCCTTTACTGTTACAGGATCAGAATCCACCTACCTCATCTGCTGGCAGCTGATCCTTGAACTCCTCCATCTTAGACTCTGTGTCATGGATGATGCCTTCGGCCATGTTTACAGCTTCCACACGTTCCTGGGTAAGAGAGCTTGTAAGGGCCTACTGCACACCTCACTGGCACTAAGAGTTGTGTACGTACGGACTAGCAGCTGGCATTTCTTTCCCCAAACTGCCAAATTCCATTCTAGCTCCCACCCAAGGTCTTTCTTAATGGCAAGGGAGGGGAAGAAGAAATGCAAGCAAACCATTTCTGAATGCATTCTGGCACCAGAAAGCCCAAACAGGCCGTCTATGCAAGGCAGCCCTCATGCTTTCACACTCAGCAAATCCCACTTCCCTGGAAGCAGAAGCAACTAATATAGCACTGCTGTTGGCAGACTGAGCCAGCAACTGCAGAGACAGGTCAGCTCGCTCTGCTCCTCCGAAAAGCAACAGAGCTTTCAGAAAATATTCTTGAGCTTCTTCAGCAACAAGGGCACCAGAGACAACTAAAATGCTGGGTTGTTTTACGCCTATCCCCTAATTACAAATGCCTGTAGCATCGCAACAGTGGAAAAACCCCGCTGTGCTAGGTAAGAAACACCAGCTCCTAACATTACTGTCACAAAGACAACCAACAGAGGACAGAGTAGGCTGTAAGTACAGAGGCGCAGTAGCCCTGCTGAGACATAGTTCATGTTGATACTGGGACTGCATTATTTCACCAGCGATGGTCTCTGGGACACCCAGTCCTCTGCACCTGGAGGAACAGTCTGCCCAAACAAGGGCGTGATAATATTCTCAGGAGGCTAACCGCTTACAGTGGAAAGCTGATGAAAAATGATTTCACTTCTACACTATGTCTTCACTCTTTTGGGATGTCAAAGTCGACAGCAGGGTGTCGAGTCCAGCAGAGTGATAGCTCTGTTTTTGCGTTCATGGTACTTCCATGGAGGTAAAACCATGATCATGTAGTGAGGGAATTTTGACAATTACAGTTATGCAGGTCAAGCGAAGAGACGGAGAAGTGTTAGTTAAGAAAGCAACCTAATCACCTCCATCTGATAGGTCACAGGACAGAGATGAGTCCTGCTTCAGGACTAGAACAGGGAAGAATTTCAGTGATTTAAGACACAAAGTCAAAGAAAGGCAACAGGAAAAAATTTTCAGTGCAGCCTCTTCATGCTAGGCCACCACCTACGCTTCATGGCAATGATGCAATTACTTAAACAGTGGGACTTTCAGACTAAGGTCTTAAACAGTCTCCATCTAACCTACAAATGCTAATAAGCCAACATTTTGTGGCTTTAGAGCTTTTGAGGAAAGGCAATGCTGCTTCATGTGAATTTATTCTATGCATTCTCTCCTTTAGTCCTCTTCTGATCCCTTCACTACTAAGGGTGAGATTCACAGCGGTACCTGAACACCCGAGACAGGTTTTTATGGACTAGGAGAAAGCCAAGCAGATCAATTCAGTGTGCCAGTTTCAGCCATTGCCAACTATATGCTGGTGCCATATCCCAGAGCAGACCTTCACTATGTCTGCTTAAAAAAAAAATTTAAAAAAAAAACCCCAATGCTCTATATTTAGCAGCATAATTCATTAGGACTACCCTCATTAAACCAATTAGTTCCAACCATTAATCCTAAGAATATCACAAATTCAGTTACTCAACCATGGCAAGTGTCAATCTTTTCTTAACAAAGTCAGCGAGGCTTTCAAACATCTCCTGATGGTTTTACCTGCACTGAGGGCAAATACTGCACTCAGACAAATATAGCATTCAAGATGCCACAGTGAGATTTTAAGCACTATGGAAAGCAACTTCCCACTTATGAAGGAAGAGGCTGAGGTGCAGCTTTGCTTGGCAGGTTCTGTAAATTAAACTTTAAAATAACTCAAAGTAGCTTAAGCATCCCTGTACTGCTTCTGTTTAAATGGAACACCACAGTGAAAACCCAGCTGTAGTAGGCCAGCTTTACATAAACAGGCAGGTAGACAGTAAAGAGCATTGATGACAAAGCATAGCAAGAGCTGCAAAGCTGTTTACTCATGAGTAACAGGAAGGTGACTTTGCTTAGTGCTGCCTCCACGTCACGGTAATTCTTCAGGGAGAATTAAAATGCTGGTCAGTCACCTAGGGCAAGTTACCCAACCCAAACCCAAGATCCAAATGCACCCATATACATCTTCTTGCAACTTTGGGAAGTAAACTGAATATAGGGAAGCAAGAAGATATCTGGGTAACTGCACAAGCAAACAGCTCAAGACTATGCAGACAAGAACCTACAGCTTCTGCAAGGTGGGCACAGATAATAGCACAGAACAGCAGTAACCAGCAGGTTACACTACTAGCTGGAAGATACCGTAACTATCACATTACCTTTCTTCGCCTGTCTTCCTCTGCATATTTCTCTGCATTCTTCACCATGTTCTCAATTTCATCTTTGCTAAGGCCACCAGAAGACTGGATAACAACTGCATTAGAGAAGAAGCATTAATAAAGAACATGTTCTCATCTTTGAGGATAGTATTATTTCCCAAACCCTCTCAATGGCACCAGCCTTCCTCAGGGACTCTGCACCTGTGAAGACCCCGGGGGCAGTACAAAGACAGGCAGTCTTTGAAGAGGCAGTGATGCTGCTGGCAAGATAAAAGCCTGACATTTTAGATCTATGAACTCCCCAGCTCTGCCAGATGCTTCCTGTCCACTGGTCTGCAAGTCACATTAACCATTCTTTGGTTACTCCTCCTGCAAAGTGAAGGTGCAGAAAAAGCCCCCAAACCAAAGGGGCATTCTAGCAGGTAAAAAAAATTACAAAACTAAAAAAACCCCCAAAACCCCACACACCAAACCCATACACACCCCAAAAAAACCCCAACCCAAAAAAATCCACCACCTACCACAAAAGACCCCACCGCACACGTACGCAAAAAAACAACCAACAGAAAAAAAGTCCAAACAGAAGGAATTGTTTTTACCAGGGCAGAGATTCCTTTCACTGTTGGAAAACAGCCCACGCTGATAGCAGTTTAAGACATTCCCCACCCAGCTCCTCATGCTGCCTTTAATAAGTGAACATTGTGTGATTCTACGGGCAGGCTGTTAAAGGTCCCCCCCCCTTTTTTTTCCCCTCCATTAGTGCCAGAAGTAAACTTAAGCTAATTTCTGCAGTGAAGCAGAATTCATTTCGAAAGAGAGGACCAACATCCATGATATTGCAAAGTCCAAAAAAGGGTATGCCAAGATCCTCATCAGAAATAAGTTTTCTACATAGTAATTGTCAATGGTACAAAACCCTGAACAAAGACACACACATGCACGTGCACATCCTTTGCAGTTCAGCTTTGTAGCTAAAAAATTCTGGTTGCCTATTACATCAGGAGACAGTTATTCAGAGGTAAAAGGCTGCCACACATCAAAAATCTACAAGGAAATCAAAGTAACAAGCAGTGTGGTTTTGGTAACATGTTTCTGCCAGAAGCCAAGCAGCATGATTAAGAAGAGCATATACCTTCAAGCTGCCAATACAGAGTTAACAAGATATTTCTTAACTGGAACATGCATTTGATTGCTCAAGCGGCTGCCTCCAAGAAACAACTGAAGGGCAGTATAGAGGCTTCCCAGTCAGAGACACAAGAGAGATCTATTTTGTATCAGGGGACTCTACAAATGTTTCAAATTAATTTTCTGAGCCCACAACAAGGCTTTAGAAAATGTCAACTGTGTCATTAATTACCCCAGAACACCGGGCCTAATGTTCCATTGCACGACAGAGCAAAATATACTGACAGCTTGAAGTCCCCAAGCCTCCTGCCATTTAGAGACATTTCCAGCCTAAATGGATGAAAATTAACAATGTGGTTATACAAAATACCTGCTGCTTTGAAATACTTGAAATTCAAGACCTCTGTAATGGGGTACTTAGAAACAAAACAGGGTCTTGGCACAGGGCTGATCTGTTCAGCTGTCATGCCTTGGATTGAGCAGAGATCTTCCCAGTTTCATTTCTCCCTCAAAAGCTGGCACCTTCATGCAAGCAGCCTCAAGCAGATAGCAATCTCTTCATGTGTTAGCAGAGGGCATTCCCGAAGGAACAGCATGCCCAGGAGCACGACTTAAAAACAACTTGTACAAGATGCTGGATTCCAAAACACTGATTTCTGTCCATTCAGGGCAGGATGTCACTGCTCCAAGCTCCTCAGTGACACAGGACACCCTTGTAAGCAGCAGGAGCACTGCTCCATGACACCTGGGAGTCCTCAGGTAGCCAGCCTGTACGCCCAACACCTCTCTGGGGACTGACACACACCTGACATGCAGAAGACCCCAGTAAACAGTTGCACTCTGCTGAAACATTGCTACAGCGATCACAGCAGAATGCAAGACCAAGGACAGACTGTCCTACAGTGCAAAATGACTTGGAACATGGTAAAATCCTGCCAGTGAGGACTGCCTTGACCCTGGTACAGGCAGAGGCTTCATCTCTGTCTAACGTGCAAGGAGAGCACGTCCATTGGTGGCAATCTCTGTCAGCAGGCTAACGGAGAGGGCAGAGCGCTATGTTTACACAGGCTTCACTTCCTTAAAATGAAACTACAGATCGGCTGTCACACGTTCCTTTCCCTATCTCATTCTGCAATAACCCTGTGCCCTCCTTTCCAGAGGAGGCACTGTGGCTAAGATGACTTCAACTGCATTGATGCTGCATTGGCAACAGATTGCTTACGTCACCCTTAATCAAGTAACAGGCGTCATGGTCCCCACCCCTGGACTGTGGGATGCCCATCAAGGCAGCACTCCACTACCTTTGGAGTCGCCTAGCCTTACCCTCAGCACCCAGTGTGCTATGGCACCTTCACCACTCCACACCTTTCCTCCTCATCCCTGGGCAGCATCCCAGAGTACTTACTTTGCTGTTCACGTCCGGTGCCTTTATCCTTGGCTGACACGTGAACGATACCGTTAGCATCAATGTCAAAAGTGACCTCGATCTGGGGCACTCCACGCGGTGCTGGAGGAATCCCAACCTGAGAACGAGAAGTACTTAGCCATTAGCTCCCACGCAGACATGAGCTCAGGGTACGAGGCTCCAGTGTCGGGCATGTTACCTTGGTGATCTGTCAGTTGAATCAACTATTAACTAACCCTCAGAGCAGAGTCCTCTAAATGCCTGTTGGCATCATGTAGTGAATTAGCAGTATTTGGATTTAACAGGATACAGACTTCTACGCAGAACAAGTGCACAGAAAACAGAAGAGGCAGCCCCCAAGTTTGGGCTGGAGGTGACACAGGTTCTACTTTGTGGCTGAACAAGCCACTCTTCCCCTCCAGGACATGGCAGGATGCTCCGTTTCCTCAGTTCTGGACATGACTGGACTTCACTGAGGCTACCATATTAAACGAGTGACAGGCAGTACAGCTTCCTTCAAAAGGATGGCTCTTCCTAGCAACAGCAAGTTTGGGCAAAGAGTTGTAACAGTGCCAAACTTTGCCAACACTGACCAAACCAATTCTACATAGGGAGCTGGTTAGTCAGCCGCATGCTGCTCACGCAAATCCCTGGAGCACATCTGTTCTCCAGTAAGCAGGGCAGTTCCACAGGCTTTCACAGAAAAGCAGTCCTGGGCTAGCAATGGGTTACCCTAGGGACTGCAGGCTAACATGGAGCCTGCTTCAAGTCTTGTCTGGCAACACCAGAGGAAAGGCCTGCATTCAGGTTACCTGCTGCACAGGCTTGGTAAGAAAGAGCTCTCTTTGCTCTTTGTGCCCAGAAGTGAAGAGGGCCCTTCTAGGTGATTAAGCCCTAAAGCTGCAGTAGCCCCTGTGCCACTTAAGACTCCTTAGAAACTTTGAGCTTCATCTTAAACACTAGTTGCTTCCCTGCCACTGAAAGGCTGCCCCAGAATCAGGCTGTGCCTTTGGAGACTGCTTTTTAAATACAAATAGGGTCAGATGTCTTCTGTAAGATGACTCCCTCCCCAACACGGCCTTCAGGGGTCAGCTGAAACAGAGAAGGGTTTGAACTTCTCAAGCAAGGTCAAGTCTAAGGTCACGAATACTGAAGAGCCAACATACCAGTGTGAACTGGCCAAGAAGTTTGTTGTCACTAGCCATCTCTCTCTCCCCCTGGCATACTTTAATCTCCACTTGAGTCTGCCCATCAGCAGCTGTAGAAAACACCTGTGGAAGAAGAACAGAAAGTTACTGGATAGCTAGTAAATTGCAACACACAAATGGATGCAGTTACAAGCTGACTAAACATGGAGAGGAATAAAGAGAAGCTAGTTTGAAGCGATAAAAGAATCATTAAATGCTTGTCGTTCCCCTGTTCCTCTTACAAAACACCAAAGCATTAAGACTAGCAACAACCAAGCTCACTGGCATCTCATCCTATATGCACTTGAGCACACGAAAACTGGCAATGCCATGCCAGCAGCAAGCTCCAGAGGCAACCAGCCACGTTACGAGAACATATCCTTCCGAAGCAGCAGGGCTCCTACCCCAACCCCACACCCCAGAGAGAACAAGTGTTATCAGTAACGGCACACACTAGCAGACCCAGACAAGGCAAAGCGAAAGAACAGATCAAGGGACTTACAACACAGGAAAAAAAAAACCCAACAAACCCTTTCAAGATATGCCGCCCAAGAAAGGTGATCTCAAAGGGGTGTGGTGCTCAGTTACAGAAGGTCTCCACAAAATTCTTCTTCAGAATGATGTGTTGATAATTACATCATGGCACACACACATTGCAATCATGGCCAGGCCACAAACATCCTGGGCGATCTTGGCACACATTACCTCAACTTACTCCCCCCTCTTGGGCACACTAACAAGCAACAGCGATACTCGGTGGCTGACATTAAATCTGATTTCTATGCTGCTTTTCCTCACCAGATGAGCAGGAGACAAGACTTTCTACTGGGATTATTTGGGTAGCCTTCACTGGGTGTCTGAGACCACCACAAAAGACCCACCCATCCGGAGTCAATTTGTACCTGGCTCTTCTTAGTTGGTATTGTAGTATTCCTGTTGATGAGCTTTGTGAAGACACCTCCCAGTGTCTCAATCCCCAAGGAGAGGGGAGTTACATCCAGCAGCAGGACATCAGTAACGTCACCAGCTAACACGCCACCTTGAATAGCTGCACCGATAGCAACAGCTTCATCAGGATTAACTGCTTTGCTAGGAGCACGGCCAAACAAATCCTGTACAGTCTGCTGCACCTGAATGGAGAGAAAGCACAGCTTGTATGCAGAGTGAACCATTACTGCCCAGTGCTGTGGCCACAAGAACGTGCCAGCCGTGGCTAAAGGTTTCTATCTTTATGCTCCTGCTGCCGTGTAACCCTGTGGCACGACAGAAATATTAAACTTCAGGCTTGAGACCGCTCCCTAATTCCCCATCTTCCACACACTCTGTTAAATGCACTTGTTTCATTCTAAACAACCCCTTCCCCAGAGACTTCCTTGCAATCAAGTTTGCCAGCTGCAAGTAAACCTACATCCGTCCTTCCATGTAACCCAGCGGGATTCAGAAGGGATGACTCCATGCTTATCAAGCAGGAGTCAAGGACTGCTCCCCGGGAACTTGTACAAGCCAACACTGGGCAGAACACAGTTGTCAAGGACAGTACAGCCATGGAAGCAGAGCGCAGGGAAGGTAAAAAAAATCCAGAGCAGAAGGACAGCTCATCTTGTTTGTGTGTAATAAAGGGAAAAAAAAAAAAAAGGAAATTGTACGAAGGACAGTATTTTCAAACACTTTATTTAATGGGCTGTTTCACCAGAGCAGTAGATTGGCTATGTCAGCAGACAGTCTGAGCTGTGTTATTAGCTTTTCACTGCTCTGCCCTTTTGGAAGGATGTGCTCATGATTACAGCAGATTTATTGCTGAAGTATCCAGACAGGAATGCAATAAGGTGTCTGCACCACAGCACAGCTCAGTAGCCCGCTCCTCCACCTTACAAGAGAAGGGTGTGGGACTTTGTTCCCACTCACAGCTTCCCGCCTCCCTGAGTACACCCATTAGGCACACATCAGCACAGGTGAGCGTGATGTGCCTGGAAAACTGGGCCATAAGCAAACGTCCAACTCCTCTGCGCTTAAGCCAGGAGTGTTCATTTCAGAGGAAGACACTTTATGCATGAGCATATAATTAAGTGCAAGTCTTTCCCTCTGGAGGCATATTTTACAGTACAAAAGAAACATTCTCACCACCCACTGTACGTTTCCTGGAGCACTGGCCATGTGAGCGCTCCAAAGAAGGCACGTTCCCTCCTAGCAGGGCAAAATGAACACAGCAATGCACACGAGAGAAGGCTCTGTGGTGCGTGTAACATACAGGCACTGATTTCAGAGCCAGAGCTGTAACTAGAGGCACTCAGGAAGGCATTATGTAAGCTTCAAAGCCACAGATGCTGGGCATAAAAAAGTAAAAATAATAATTAAAAAAAAAATAAATCAATATTTACATACTGTCTCCCACCCCCAAAGAATACATAATGTGTCAGGAAAGGCTTCCCCACTTCTAGAAGTGGTTTTGGTCGCTTTATACGTAGCTAACCACACCATTTTTCCTTTATTCAGCTGGAACAGCAGTGACTTCGGGAAGGTATAGCACAGTTACTCCACTTGAGCTTTGGCCAGAGCAGCAGCTTCTGTTTATCTTCTTGCTCTGATTCCCCTGCCTGGGTGACCTTCTGCACACACTAGTATCACCTCCAGCCACCAGGCTCATTTAACATTTAGGGAAGAAAAAAAAAAAAAAACCCCACACATCAAACCCCAAATCTATCCCAAGCAGGACCACGTATACACCTACTATCCTAGAAAGGACCTGCAACTCCCAAATCTTAGTAGCAAACAAATAGTCCAAGCCTGACTGATCCCTACAGAATGAGATCGTGATGATCGCGGTAGAAAAGGACAAGCTGTACCCTTGAAGAGAGCAGCGTAGACACATGTTCAGCTCTGACTTCAGGGTAGCTAAGCAGTAGCCTGCATCGCTATGAACAAGAATAGCAAATCACCAGCAGACAGCGCCTTATCTGCAAGACTCTGCATGTCAGCAGAGCAAGCTTCTATGTTACCTGTTGGTGCTTATCACCACAGAATACAAGGGCTGGGTATTGGGTAACAAGCATTTGGATCAGTGAGTTAAATATGCTTGACAACACCCAGCCTCACACAGGTAGCCAAATACACACAACCAGCAGGTAACAGAGCCGTTCTGCTTGCGCAGTTTCTTGACAGCAAGCTGTAAGTGCTCTACACAGGGGAAGAAACCCACTGGAAGGCAAAGATCACTGATAGGTTATTGTCATTGAAGGGTACCTCTATCACATGCTGAAATCCACAGCAAGAGAAAACACCCTGGGTATCCAAACAATGCTGCTTATGTTTGGTCCACCTTAGAAAGGCAAGGTGAGTTTTCAATTCCTGATACTTCCCACTTGTCTTTGTGAAGTGTAACTCAGCTACAAGCCCCCAGATCCAGAGCTAATTAAACAGGATGAGAGAGTCCCTTGCCGCTCTTTTCATGCAACTGCTTAACACATCTGCTCTGCTCCTGGGGGCCTTCAGCTGCTGAAGTTACCAGAGCTTTGAAGTTACCAGACTCCCAACTTTTCCACTACAGATGACCCTTAACAGTAAGCACAGGCCAGCTTTGCCTGTAACAGAGATTTATCTCATACCTTTGGCATTCTGGTCATGCCACCGACAAGGATGACTTCACCAATGTCACTCTTGCTGACTTCAGCATCCTGCATGGCTTTCTGGCACGGTGCTACCGTCCTTTTGATCAGATCAGCTACGATGCCCTCAAACTGCGAGCGACTCAGCTTCATGTTCAAGTGCTTTGGTCCGGAGGCATCCATAGTAAGGTACGGCAAGTTAATATCAGTCTGCAGCACAAAAACAGACAGGGAGTGAGAAACAGGAATGGAAAATAAGGCAGCCACACGCAGGTTTTGGATCAAGTTACAGGTTCTGCTCTGCCTGTACTCAAACATCTACGTGCCTGTTCACACTGCAGCCCAGTCGCTAAGTGGCAGCAGGCATACTGTTATGTTTGACGCTTCAGACAAGAGACAGGAAAATTAATTTTGCTACACGCCTCATGGTTACAACCGTTAAGTTCCAATTTTAATATTGTGTTGTTCTGAGGTCTCTCATTATTAAGAAAAACAATTTAATTTCTATCATAACCAGAGGGTAAGAGCTGAAACGTTAGAAGTAACAACCTTAATCCTCTTCCTTTAGCACAACTCAGAAGAAAGCCCATCTTCAGAGTTCCAAAACGTTTTTGCCAAATGACTAACAAAGGAAATAACTCATGACTGCTTTCTAAATGCAAACAACTCGTGTCTGACAGCCAGCCCAATGCTGTTTAGCCCAAAGTACATCAGTGCCAGGGACCATAATCCCCACTTTTCATGGTCATTTGTGAATGATCTTACAAATTCACATGCTGGATTTTTAAAGCAGATCTTATACTGAAACCACCTTGTTCAAGCGCTGAGTCATGCTGACATCAAAAGTACTACAAACCAAAGCAATTAAAAACATTAATGCTTTAAGCTCTAGAGATTAAGTTTACACAGCAAGAACTAACTGACTAGAGGTGTGCATTCACTTATAAATAGCATGGTCAAAAATATTAGGGGAAAATAGGGCCAGAATCGAGTTGTTTTTCCTTCACTGCCAAAGAGTTAAGGAATTCAGTTTTTCCTGGTATGAACAGACTGTATTTGCCAACTCTTGAGCGAGTAAAACAGAGCCTGCTATGTCTCTGGCAGAACTATGCATCCATTGTGACTGGCCTAAACTCCTTGCTATGAGCTCCCCACTGGCCAACAAAAAGACCACCATCAAAAAAAAAAAAATGTTTATTCAGAACCTAGAAATTGGCAGAGACCCCATTTCAATTACTATATAATCGACCTTAATTTCACTTAGGCAAGACTATTACACCCCCAACTTGCTGCTTCTCCAGCTCCTTATTCAGCAGTGAATAAAGGACATGCTTGAAAGCATTAATATACAAAGCAGATGGAAAAAATGATATGGGGTACATGCTGCCCATTGTCTGGGCAACCCTTCTATTGGCAAATAAGTAAAGATTCTTTATAGAAATTATTTCTTGTTATTGGACAAATTAGCCTGTTTCAGTGGAATGAGTAGCACCAAGGTTTTGGAACTGCTTGCACAAAGCTGCAAGTGCTTCCAGGAACCCAACACTACTAGCTGCAGCTGAATTCCCTGATGCCCATCATACTTCTGGAATACGTAGTAAGTTGGGAACAAGGTCACATTCCCTGCAAGATGAGAAAACACAGTGCCAGAAGAAAGTAAAAACCCAGCACCTGCAAACATTCTCAGCTTCTGACAGCTAACTGTGCTCTACCCTGCTAAAGGGCTTTCTGTTCAAGTGATGTAATTTGGTTACACAGAAGCTTGTTCTCCCACCACAAGAAAAAAGCAGCAATTTCATAGAGCTTTGTAAACAAAAATAATGCAAAACTCAGCGTATCCGTGTTTTACTGGACTGCTTTGAACCGAGCCACCTACCTGCACAGATGACGAAAGCTCACACTTTGCTTTCTCTGATGCTTCCCTCACCCTCTGAAGGGCCATGTTGTCTTTAGTCAGGTCAACACCCATCTAAGTGACAAACAATACGGATTAACAGACTCTCAGCTTTTGCACAGGAGTCATGGAGATCTTTCCTTAATTGCAGTTCACCTTCCTATCACTCTTGACTGTAAAGATGTTTGTAGAAATACAGCCTGATATGTGCACTTCTGCTGATCTCTCTCATTTCTAGCAAACGTATTTAGCATTTCAAAAACATCTGCTAGCCCTCTCTGCTCTGGAAGTGATCACACAGCAAGTTACAGATTAGGGCTTGGAAAAGCTGCTGCATCACAGAACATAAAGGCAAGATTGAATTAGCAAAGGAGTTGGAACTACATTGCTGTTTCCTACAGCCAACTCTGCATCTGTGCTGAAATGTTCAATTGGACCATGGATTTTTATTATTAAAAGTAAGCAGACTATGTATCAGATAGCCCTGCTACACTAGAGGAAATAAGGCAGAAGCACTGGTATTCTGTCTTCCAGAAGAGGAATATTTCACCTCAAGAAAACAAGTGTAAGAACTGGAAGCCAGACTAACAAGTGTCTTTAATACTCTTCAGTTTCATCTGTGCCATAGATTACAAACCAGCCCTAATCATTTAACAAAATTCCCACCCTTCCATGGAAGTTAAGCGAGGTTGAAAAACAGCATAACACAAGATTGAATCCCGATGAGATATCTTACCTCCCTCTTGAACTCTTTAACAATATACTGTAGCAAAGCCTGGTCAAAATCTTCTCCACCTAAGAAAGTGTCACCATTGGTGGACTTCACCTCAAAGACTCCCTTCTGGATTTCCAAAATGGAAATATCGAAAGTGCCACCACCCAAATCGTAGACTGCAATGCTACAAGAACAGATGCACAAAGACATTACTTTCTAGACAGTCAAGGGGCTCAGAAATCATTCTGCTCATGAGATAAGGTGTGCAGAATTTATGTTGCTGTCCACAAAAGTCAAAAGCCTTTCTAAAGACAGCAGTGAACAAACTACACAGTGTACGCATTCCTTGATCACTCTGAGTCCACGTGGAAGTATTCTCTGAAAGATGTGCTGCACAATGCGTAACTTTGCCTGTTACTTCAAAGAGGGCAGTTCCTTCTTCAAATAAATACACACTCGCATCCAATGACAAGGGCAAGGACACCAGAACCATTGTGAAACATGTTTTTCAAAACGCAAGGCTTTCACAGCACTTATAAGCTACATCAGACTTAGAAAATCTGTAACAACCCCCCTACATTTATATAAGCCACCCTTGGCAGTGACAGAAGGCTGAATGCAATCAGGGAAGACGACACAAGCTGCGGATACCGGGCACCAAATGTCAGCGTTACCTCTTGTGGCTATGCTTCAGCCCAACTGGGACAGCCCCTCACCCAGTTGTCCTCAGCCACACCTATCACTGCTACCAGTAGGTAAGATAATTATCAAAGCTGAGTGTCAACTTAATTAAGTTGCAAGTTATGGACTCACTCTCTTTAACAAGTATGGTTGGCATAGAACAGAGGTGACATAACACAGCACTGACTCAAGGCTGTGAGTCTCCTTTGGCAGAATTCCAACCAATGATTTTAAAAACGAGGAAGCAGAAGGTAAGATTTACAAAGCAAATTACGGCACGCTTATTTAAGAGAGGGTTGGTGTTATGAGCAGGCACTTACACTTTGTCTTCAGACTTGTCCAGACCATAGGCAAGTGCAGCTGCTGTTGGCTCATTAATCACCCTCAAAACATTCAAGCCAGCAATCTGCCCAGCATCTTTTGTAGCCTGAGGAAAAAAAAAGAGGTAGAGTCCTGACTACTGAGAGGTACAAAACGCAATTTATAAGCCCGAAAATTTTACAGCTTGGTGAGTACCTGTCTCTGGGAATCATTGAAGTAAGCAGGCACCGTGATCACGGCATTCTTTGCTGAATGTCCCAGGTAATTTTCTGCAGGAAAAAGGAGACAAACCAGAAAGTTATGAGATAAGAATACCACCGAGTTGTTGTTATTATGCAGTTTGAAATAATTTTCCTGAACTAAGAACAGAAGACACCTTGCTGCTCAAGAACCTGCTGCTTTCTGGGAAGATGCAGAGGGAGCTGTGGAGAAATCAAGTCCTTCCACCTAACAGGGAATAGTTTGTGGGCTTCTGACAGAACAGCAAAGCACCTCCGCCATTCAATCAGAAACCAGATGCCACTAGCAAGTGAGAATTCAGAGAGCTTAACTTGCCTTTTTAGTGCATGATACTGCAGTTTTCCATTTCTTTGGAGTATTCAACATGTGATGTACTGAAAACTTACTCATTTTCGTCCTGTTTACACAGTCTGCTGTAGGAAACATTTACGCGGTACAAATAATGTAGATATACCACCTTTACCAGTGTTTGAGACAGTAAGTCAGGAAAAATATGTATTATAACCTAACTTAAGGTCACAAACTTCTCTCTCTCAAAAAAGAGAAGGATGTAAACAAATACAGATTCAGACCTGCTGAAAAAATAAGAATGTGCACAATGTAGTGAGAATGCACAGGCAGGATTTATGCTTATGCATTAGCCCTGCACAGACCTTGCACATTGCATTATTCTGTGTTGCTTGCAAAGCCAGATCATTCCATATCTGAATTCATGTAGCATCCAGGGCAAAAACCCAACAGACCTACAGGAAGCAGACCCTTGCCTAAGGCAGGGAAACACCATCCCCAGATGCTTACATACCACATACACATATTTTACTCTTGGGTGGAGCTTTAGCAAGTGTCCAGGACCTAACATTGAAAAAAAAATCTTTGGATGAAGCTTCAGTAACAATCTTCAGTCCTGTCCTCCAAACACTTATCACTGGATGCATAGCATTTACCAAACAAGGATACTGACTTATCTCTATGTATTATACTCTGTTTCCCCAGAAACCACACTAGGAATAGAAAAAAAGAGAAAAAATTCTCCAGGCCAATGTATATTTTCCCCTAGTGAAGATTCAAAGTCACCGCTGGCTAAGCAGCTATTCCTTCAGCCCAAAAATCGTGTCCCTTGAACACTCCCTTTCTTTGCTACGTATCTAGCAGCTGAGTAAGAACAAAGCCACTCAAAACTCTGGCTGCCACAGCCCAGGCTCAGTTGCAGCCAGGGAGGCACAAGGACTGCAGCTTACAAGGAAAAGGAGCTCCCCCTTCTGAGTAAGCGTGCATTCAATTCCATTAAAATTGACTATCAACTCCATCAGTACTCAATTTTGAGAGGAGTGTTTTAAGTAAAGCGCTAGTTAAAGCACTAGTATCTTGCCAAAGATCCAAGACTGAGGTAGGCACTGATCTTCCTTGAGGCTTCATAACAGCCCAGCACTGCACCCTTCCATGACCTGCCCCACACAAGGGCCTGCTATACAAGGATTCCTGTACAAAAAAGGTACCTTTATGGCTGCTGCACTTCCATTTACCACAGCCCTACACCAAGGTCACACGTGTGCACACAGACAGCAAAGACCAAACTGTACCAACCTGCAGTTTCCTTCATCTTCATTAGTACAAAGGCACCGATCTGGCTTGGAGAATAGAGTTTCCCATGAGCCTCTACCCAGGCGTCACCGTTGGAGGCACGGACAATTTTAAATGGAACGTTCTTACTAAAAAGCAGAAGAATTCCACATTCAAATTCTGTATCAGCACACAGCACAAAATCCCTGCAATTAGTATCAGCAGATGAACATGTACAGGTTCTAGACAGTGAATGCTGAACTTGCCAACAGCCGCCTCAGATCCAGTGAGTCCCAGACGTACCAGTATACTACTACTGCTTTCAATCAGCTACATCATTTAATCGTAAGCTTTAGGTATGATCATAAAGCTTTGATTATAAACGCCCTCAAGAATGAGAGAAGTCTTCACTGGTAGATGCTGACCATTCTGCTCAGTGTCAGCAAGGCTTTTTTTTTCTTCTTCTCTGAGAAGCTTAAGGTGATCAGCAACTACTGTAGCAAATACAGCTTGGCCCTCAGAATATGAACAACAAAACTTTGAGATGCGAGGGCATAACTACTTCACCCCAAAGAGGATTGTATTTTAAAACATAACACATCATGTTACCCACCCTCACTTACATATCCTTCTTCACTTCAGAGTCATCAAAGCGCCGCCCGATGAGACGCTTGGTAGCGTAGAAGGTGTTGTGTGGGTTAGTTACTGCCTGCCGCTTCGCTGGCATTCCAACCAAGCGCTCACCGTCGGCCGTAAATGCAACAACTGAAGGTGTTGTCCTGGCACCTTCAGAGTTTTCCAGCACCTATGTAAAACAAAAATTTAACAGGGTGCCATCAAAAAATATCGCCTCCAAGAACACCAATTTGGACATTCAACTTCTAATAATGTTACTGAAAGCTGGGATTATTTTTTTTCCCACTCACTTTCGCTTGCTTTCCTTCCATAACTGCCACGCAGGAGTTCGTTGTACCCAAATCAATTCCAATAACGGCACCTTTAATTGCTTCTGAGCTGTAAAATACATTGTGGGAAAAATAAAATTACTACTACAAGAAAATAACTACATAGCAAAAAAAAACTTTCCACCCTGAAGACAGGAGAAATTGATTTTTCACTAGATGTTCAAGCATATGCACACTGTATTCTGACCCAAGGCATTCACCAACTCTTACACAGGAATTTAACCTTGTGCCTCTGTTTTCAATCAGATCACTTACAGGTAAATCCTTGCTTCTTTAAATAAACATATAAAATATTATTATTCACCAGAATAATCTTTGCTGTATATATTTTCAACATCCCTTAAGAATTTGACATAAATCAAAATTGTAACTAATTCTGTCCCTACACAGACAGGACTTGTTTTGGGTTACTTTTAATGTTCAATCTGGTTTGAAAACATCCACTTGGAGTCAAAATGCTAATCATAAATTGTATTGGTTTATTTATCATTGCTTAGCATGAAGAAAAGGATATACAAACATAGCAAATTATTCAGCCCATGCAGGGTTCTCTGAGCCAGAGTTAAAGATAACCATCTTTTTGATCCCGAGGAGCAACAAATTAATTTAATTCTGAAAAATGGGGGTGGTTCTCACAAGAGACAAATTTGAACCTCCTCCTTCCTTCTAGGAAGAGCTGTATTAGCTCCTTCAAGGCTAGAGAGAACTCCCGAATCATCGTTTTGCCTTATAAACAAAGCCATGCTCTGGGATGGAGAAAGCAGACTGAGGGCAGAGCAGGGCCCTGTTCATTACCAGGGTATCACCTTCTCACTCCCCAAGAGGCCAAGTTGCTCTAACTCCAGCCCCAACAACATAAAGCAGCGATCTCAGAAAGGTGCAACTGCTCGGCTCCTCTGCATGAACCAGAGCTGGGCAGTTTTCCTAATACAGATTTCCCATTCTGCGTCCTGAATCAGCATCAGCCACGAAGCATCTGATGAGGTTACACAACTAACTGCTGCTCTTTTCCTATTATCTTGCAAAAAGGAGAACAAGTGATTAAAATGCATGAGCTGGTTAAAATAAACTTTATCCGTGGTGAAATGGAGCCACGCACCACTCTGGTTTCAGGCCAGTGTTAAACAATTTGTCCCATCAATGCCTGTGGCATTGATTTCTTTGTTTCTTAGTTTGGTTTTTTTTTTTTTTTTAATCAAACAAATCTCAACAATCCACATATGGTGGATACTGCTAGTGGGGGGAGAGGGGGGGCGGGGAGGGAGAACAATTCTTAAAAGTTCTCCTAGAAAAAAAAAATCCAAGAGGTAAAGAAACAGCTTTAGGAAAGGTATATGCATAGGTTCTAGTTTTATCTTGCTGGTTTTGCTCTGTTTACTTCACCTCTGACTCCAATAATCAGCTTTGGTATCAGAAGGAGAATAAATATAAATCCCAAAGGGCCAAAGATGAAAAAACAAGTTAATACTTACGCATATCTTCTACTGGATGCCGCTTTGAGAACATTTTGACTGAGGCCATTCCAAAATGTCTACAAAATAAAGATATTCTAATGAGAACTTAGTTCTGAACATTAAGCAATCTGCAAGCCGAGACTTTCAAAGGCAGACAGCTTCTGAAGCAACACGGTCCGACCACAACGTCCCATTTTTAAAAGCTTAAGTGCAAACTAAGGAGGAATTTGAGGAGTCAGACTGATGTGGGGAAAACAGACTCCCCAATCTGTAGGACTGTACAGTCAGTATGGTTATTCAGCGCTGGGCAGCACGGGGGGCAGTCCCACCAAAGTCCTGCGCACCGCAACACAGCACCTTGCCCCATTTATAGGTAGCAAAGCGTTACATAGACATGAAGTTTCCCAATACGCCCATACACAGGCATAACCTGTCCCTGCTGCGTAGTAAAATTAGTTTCAAGAGGTCGTTTCCATAAGTCCCTCCCGACTGCGCATGCTCAGTCATTTGAGTCGGTGGTCTTCAGGGGTCGTTTACTTCATCCACTCCTCTTCTTCACCTTGTCCTTTTGGCGAACTTCAGCTTCTACCCCCCTTATTCTGCTGTCAGGACAACACAGCCGGTACCAGCCGGCTCCCCATGCTTGGA
>NW_009258269.1:1853274-1853616 GCF_000687185.1 Egretta garzetta
CGCTGCCCGCTGCGCACCGGTCTGCTTCGGTTTGTCAGGGCCCCCGCGGTGCGCGCAGAAGCTCCTTGCGCCCAGCGCCGCTCTCCAGGGCCGGCACCGCGGGCCCCGGCTGCCCTTCCCCGCCAGCGCTGCGGCCTTGGATCCGTCCAACCGTGGGTTACAGAATGGCAAGGGTTGGAAGGGACCTCGGGAGATCACCCAGCCCAACCCTCCTGCTCAAGCAGGTTCTCCTAGAGCGTGTTACGCAGGACTTTGTCCAGGCGGGCTTTGAATATCTCCGGAGGAGACTCCACTGCCCCCCTGGGCAGCCTGCTCCAGTGCTCCGTCACCCTCAGAGTAAAG
>NW_009258269.1:1853798-1865760 GCF_000687185.1 Egretta garzetta
GATGCAGCCAGGCAGGAGGGTGCGTGTGAGCATCACCCTCTGCCACCGCCAGAAAGGGGCAGCAGCCAGCCACGCTAGCACTGCTTTCAGGCTGCTCCTGTGACTCACAAGCTTGGGAGAATTGACAGCTTAATTCACATCACTGACGACTCCCAAGTCTTGGCAAGGCTGCAATTAAAACACTAAAGAAGTGCTCTCAGAGCTCTGCTTGTGCTGTTCCTCCCCGCTCTCATCTCCGAGGCCAGAAAGGCCGGCTGCCCCATCCCGCCGCACAGGCCCTCCACCTCGGGCCGGGACCGGAGCCCCTCAGGCAGCTACCGACAAGGCAAGAGGCAAATCTCTGTCGGCAGGCTCTGCAGAGGTGGTAAAAACGAGAGCAATAGGAAGCCCTGCTGCTCTGAAGGTCTCAAAAATCCCCCCTCTGGCTGCTTGTGAGAAGACAGATGTGACCTGCAGCGGCCTCGGGCACAGCACCTTGGCTGACTTTAGGTGTCACTGCCTGAGTGTCTGCCTTCCAGGCACAGCAAACTCCAGGCAGTGAGGGCCCTTGGAACCCCCCAGTGAAAGGTGTCTTGGTTTTGGCTGGGATAGAGTTAATTTGCTTCCTAGTTGCTGGTGTAGTGCTGTGTTTTGGATTTAGTACTTTTTTCCCTGATTCTCTCCCCCATCCCACTGAGCGAGCGGCTGCGTGGTGTTCAGCCGCCTGCTGGGTTAAACCACAGTGAAAGGCCAGCAGACAAGTTCAGTCTCCACTCCTGAAATGCGAGATGCTCACCTCTGGCTCGCTAAGAGCCGCAGATCTGGGCCTCAAGTTGCCCTTCGTTGTCAGCCTCAGCTGCACCACTTTGCCCCTTCTGCCCCCCCACTCCTCCCACACACATTGGTCCCTCAGAAGGGATCTGCCTCCTGTTCCCCTCTGCTCCCTAAATCATGCTACGCAGCCAAAAGCGCTGGCAAAACGCACCGCCATTACCCCTCGGTGCTCAGGCCGTGGGTTAACAAACTGAACATCCCCTGCAAGAGATCCAGCTTCCAGCACTGGCTTCAAGCGCCCCAGAGGATGCTCTGCATCAGGCAGGGTTGGCCCCTGAGTCTGCACCTCCCTGCCCTCAAGCCTTCCTATGGAAAAGGGAAAAACAGCGGGGCTGGCAGGGAGGGGACCGCCAGGCAGGGTGATGCGGTTCCCCTCGGACAGTCTGCAGCGAGGACCAGGCACCAGCTGCCCACAGCATAGCGACACAGAAACGCTGCGAAGGAGCTGCCCCGTGGGGACCCAATTAATTTCCTTCCTGTTAACTGTTGCCAGACGTGAGGCTGCTTTGAAGCACCACGGAGGCTGGTCTCGCAGCAAGGCGGCCCTTTGGCAGCTGCAAACGCAGGGCACCACGTGGATGTCCTGTCCCCACTCCCACAGAGATCAGCAGCAGAGCATTTATTTGCTTGACGCCCGTGGGAGCAGAGCGGGGCTGTAACTCCTTCCCTACAAAGCCTCGAGCCACTTGGCTGCGTTTGTTGGCTCCATAGGCATCTATCTCAGAAGGATGTCACTGTAAATGACAAAAACTCAAGGAAGTTACACGGAGTTTTCACTGGAAGAGGCACGTTGGAGGCATCTGCCAGCGCCGAGGCAGGCCAGTGCTGCTGGCAGCATGACAAGGCCTGCAAGGAGCTCTGCATTGGCTTCTCCACCTTCATTATTTCCCACCGGCAGGGATTTGAGGGCAGCTCCTGCTCCCTGCCTCCTAGGTGTGTTAGAGCTACCTGGAGCGATGCCGGCATGACTTCAGGTGACCCGGTGTGAAAAGGCTTGTTGAGGCAGCTGCCAAACCAGCTGCACTTCAGTTGCTTTCCTGCTCACCAAAATCAAGGCTAATAGAAAAAGCAGTGATGGATCAAACATGGCACGGCATCAGCATGCGCCCCGAGTCAGGGCGAATCACAAACCAAGTCCCATCATGCTCGGTGTGCAGGAGGGGAAAGTCATGTTGGAATGCAGGGGTATCGCCAAATGCTTAGTGAAGGGCTGCCTGGGGGAAAGGGGGGCTACAGCATACTGGAGCAATGAGAAGAGGACAGCAGGGCAAAAGTAAACCCTTCCAGTTGTGGGGATGGAAGGAGGGCGGGTGTTTCTCTTTGGATTGGGTGTTTAACAGCTCAGATGCACCGGTGTTGTAATGAGCTGCAGCCAGATGCTGGGCTAGGTAATGATCTTGGGGGGGTTCGCAGCGGGGGCACGGGGGTTTGGGGTGGGCATTCAACATAGAGCTGGTCAACCCCACAGCATCCTTCCAGGCTTCCCTGGTTTCTCCCTCATGATTCCAGTGGGGCTGGCAACAAGCATCAGCCTGTAGAGGATCACAAAATAGATCAGAAAGCAACATAGAAGCAACAAACCAGCAACGAGACAGTCGTGAAGGCTGCCTGCGAGTCTGCCAGCAGCTCACCAGACCTTCTTCCCACAGTGCGTGTGGCAGAGACCTGTCACTCAGCCCAGGATGCAGGCAACCGGAGGGAGCAGCAAACCGCATCTCACCCCTACGCGATTGCAGCTGCCATAACAAGGATTTGAGGTGCCTCCAGGAACCATAATAATGAGGACAATTAGTGCATTACAAATGAAAACTTCCAAATGCTGTACTCCGCAGATTTTTTTTTTTTTTTTAACCCTGATCTGAAGTGGCTGAGGTACAAAGAGAGAGTTGTTTTTGGGAGGGATGCTGTGGCTCAGAAGGCTGGGCTCAGCCCTCCGAGAGGACGGGCTGGCTTGAAGGTCACCCGTAGCCAAGCTGTGCCGTGGTGGGAAGGCTGATGGGGCTGAACCAGGCAACCTGGCAGGCAGGGCAAGGCCCTGGGACCTCTCTGCTGAGGGTTCCCATGTGTGTGCATTGGCACACATCTCCCCTCTGCCCTGTGCTGAGCAGGGCTGGATTCATCCTCTCCCCTGGGTCACAGTGGGATTTTCCAGCACACACCAGTCCTCTGCTTTGGCCCAGTGTCTTGGAATAGGCTCATCCGCTCTCCCACATACCCCCCAGCACGAGACCCAAACGTGTTTCCCCGTTTCTGCTTCCCTATTTCTCCCTCATTAAATGGCTTTGGAAGGATCACTCCCCTGCGATGCGTGTGCCTCTGCTGTCATGAATCTCTCCCTCACTGCTAGCCTCTTGTCCTCCCCAGCCTCCCCGCACTTTTTGCCCTCTCTGGTATTTGCAGACTCACCAAATTTACAGCCATGGTAATTTAGAGTGCTCTGTGCTCCCTCCTCCAGGCCAGCACAAGGTGTGTAACCACACCATTCCCTCTGAGTCAGTTCCTCGCAGGGCCCATTGCCTGCTGTCCTTTCACCCGTGCTAGTTTAACCTGCTCTCCGAATTTGCACCCACCAGCCAAGAACCATCACTTCCCATTCCCAGTGCAGCTCGCAGGATGCAAAACTCCCCAGCCAGCGAGCTCGTAAGTCCCGAAGCAGCATCTTTGTCTTTTGGGAAAGAATACAGCTTTTTATTCTGAAAACAATATAAATCGCTCCATTGATACGTACTTGCTGTCTCCTTTGTTGTTTCCTAAATACATGTCCTTTCCTTTGTAAGCTACAATGCCACGAACCTCGTGCAGCTCCTCTGTGCAAACACGCTTTGCGCTGACTGCCTGAGTACGGAGCCAGGAGAGAAGGACTCTTCCCTGCCTGGCAGGGCCCGTGCCAGGAAGCTCCGGTTGGATCAGCCGCTGCCAACACACCCGGCCCAGGTAGAGCCTGCAATTTATTTAATACATACAGCTACAGCAATTTCATCTTGAAATCAGCCTCGCGAGACAGGGGTGAAACAAAAGGGTAACGTTTGGAGGAAAAAAAAAATCCTGATTTTTGCTTAGACAGAAGAAATGCTCCTTCTCTGCTACCTTGGCAATAAGACAATGAGGGAAGAAAACATAAAACCATTCACATTCCTGACTCCCTCCTTCCCAGTAGCACCAACATATGTTTTGAGAGCTTCAGTGCAGGTTTTTACCGCAGAAAATAAACAGTGAATTGTGTCCCCCCCCAAGCAGCAGAACACATCCCAGCTGCCTCCAGCCTCAGCTCCTCACCCCCCGGTGAGCCTTCCCACTCAGCCAAGCCTTGTCATGGTGCCAGGGCACAGACACCTTTGGCACAAGCCAGCCCCTTCGTTGCTGAGGGAGGACACATCCAAGACCTCCATGCCTTGAATCTGCCAGGAGCTCCCGCAGCCCCCGCTTACCTGGGGGCAGGGGGTGCTCGGCTGGCGGGCTGCAGGGCCCCAGGTTGGCAGAGGGCTCCCTGCCCCTTCACCACATTGGCTTTCCCCAGCTCGCTTCCCCAAGCCAATTCCCTGCACAGACAACAGAAACACAGGTTGGGCACAAGCAGCCAGGCTGGGCACAGAGGCGGCTTAAATTGATTTAAGTAGCACCGCAGCCAATTACAAACCCAAAGTCTTCACACATGTTTTTCTCCTGCAGGAGAAGCCAAAACCCCTGGGTGTAATTAGCAACACGCTACACAGCTGAGGGGCCAACTCAGACAACTCTGCTCTAAACTGCCATTTACAGGTCACATCCCTTCCTTCCAAAGGAGATGGCTCTGCCGAGGATGCAGGGAAGGTGCTACCTGTCTGGATTGGATACACCCCCATGTGGCTGCCCTACTGCATCTCCTGATGCCCCCATTACACCCCTGTGACCCACCGGCCAGACCCAGGAGCAGCCCGAGGTTGGTGGGGCAAGCAGGCATCACACCTTGGCCCCCAGCAGCGATGTCCCTGCGCTGCCATCCCCGTGGGGGTCCCAGCCCTGCTGCAACAACCGCTCTGCGGGCACATATCTGGGAGCCTGGGGACAGCACAGACACCCCTGCCCAAAACAGGGCAGCGAAGGTGGGGATGTCCGTGTCCTCTGGTGCCCTGGGCATGCAGGGGAAAGCCCTGGGCTGGGATATCTCCTGCTCTCAGCAGTAACCAGAGAGCTCCAGGGCCCTCCGACAGCCCCCCTACAGCACTGCCGATCAAACTGAACCAGCATCAGCTCCCTGGGCATTTTTTTTTTTAAGCAAATGGGGAAATGAGACACACAAACAATGATTCAGTCACACTCATGTGGTAGATCAGGGGTAAATTCTGCCCTGGGGCATCCTCTCTTTGGATCATGTCACCTGTTTTTCAGTCCATCAGCCCTGCCCATTTTGAGAGCCTCTCAAATGCTCTCCTGACCCAAATTGAGGGAAACCAGCTGCACCCTGGGCTCACGTGCTTTCTGCTTCAGTCCTTTCAGGGGGGACATGAGCTCCACACCTAACTGCATGCCACATTTTGGTCTCTTTGACACCCAAACTCTTCACTTCTTGAAGCTGGGACCTGCGTCCTGGGGTGAGAAAGATCAGAAAAGGATGGGGTGCAGAAAAGTACAAGCAATGAGCTCAACACCAAGCGTGTTATTTCCATGGTAAGCATCTCAGGTGCTTCCTTATCACCGTATTTTGGAGGGAGGGCATCATTTATGACATTTATTCAAATGACCTCCACCATTAATCTTTGCAAGGCTTTTTTTTTCCCCCACTCCAAGAGAGCAGGCAATTTTAGCCACAGCATCGTTCTGGGGAGAGGGACGTGGACAGCTTTGAAGATTCCCGACTCAAAGACCTAGTTATTCTCCCTGTTTTTCCCTCACCAACTTCAGCAGCAAGAACACATAAATCGTGTGTCATGGCTGCCTTTTCATCTGTCCCGGGAGTTATAGACTGCACACATAAGACAATTCATGTTCCTCTGCATAATGAGGTGAGTTTTATAAATCATAAATCTTCACTTAATATGCAGGTGGTGTTTGCTGCCAGGTTTAGGAAAACTAATGCAGTTGCCAAGTTCATGAATGTCATAAATCATTCATGCTAAGGTAGTCTGCAATTGCTCAGTCCTTTGAGACAGACCAATTTCAAGGTGGTTGTTTAACACACAAACGCGATCTTCATTGATTGTTTATACAAATATATATTTTCATTAAGTTTTTCCCTCTCCATTTTTTTTTCTTCTTTAGGTGCCAAGAGCGATGCCCCGAAGAGTCCCTGCTTAGTGGCTCCTTTCCAGTTTCAAAATTCCATCAGAAATCCATTACCAAATGCATAAAAATCCTTGGATTTGTAATAGAAAGAGCCTCCTAAAGCTCAGAAAACACAGCCTGGATGTCTCAATAAATCCCGGTGCACATGATTAAAAAAAAACCAGAGCGAGAGAGCATACCTCAGATCTTCACAGGGTCATTTGGACATACAGTATTTTCTGCAAAACTGCCATTAATTAGAGGTGCACTGATCCCAGCAGGGTTTTCATCTCTGCTCCAACGGTAGCTGCTGCGCACTCAAGAGCAGGTAATGCACCCCCCATAGGGATTACCCCCTGTGGTTCTGGATTTAGCTTAGCCTACACACACCAGAGCTTGCTGGGTGCTCTGCATCCCCCTGGGACATGCCAGATTCAGTGGGAAGTCTCATGGGAAAGCAGCTTTCCCATGGGATCTGCAGTTTTTAGTGGGATGGCAAATTAGAGCTGTGTAAAACCTACAAGTACCTGGGAACAGAAACCACCCCCAGTGCCAGTCCTGAGGGGCTGAGCATGGACAAACCTGCGCAGGGCTGAGGTTCAGTTCACCAAGCTCAACCCTGCTGGGAGATGCTCCTCCTGGGCTCACCTCTCCCAATGCCAAACGTCCCCAGGAGCTCTCAGCTCACAGTCTTTGTGCCTTGTCTTCTTCTCCCACCACCTCCTGGGCTTTGCATTTGGCTTTCTGGTTTTGTATGACTGCATTATTTCTAGGCTGGTCTTACCAGGTGAAAGCTCTGTCCGATCTTGAAGTGTTTAGGGTCATCTAGGGAGGGCTGTCACCTCCCGTGCAGAAGCAGGACCTGGGATTATCAAAGCCTTTCACTTCCCACCTGATTTACATCTTGGAGAGATCCAAAAAAATAAGGCACAGACTGGACAGGGTAGTAAATCAAAAAATGGTTAGGCTGAGAGTCACCCAGCACTTGAGAGGGTCTGATATTGAACACTACATTAATTTTGAGTGGATCTAAGAAAACTGCGTAGGTGGAAAAAGGCAGAAAATTTTGACTGCTGTTCCTATCTTCCATCATCCTTTGCCGGCGTAATTAACTCATCACAAATAATTCAGGCACTGAGTTCTCGCTCTTCTTATTCCCTGTGATCAGCCAACAAGTGCTGAAGTTCCTCAAGTTTATTTCTTGTTCCAAACTACTCACCGAATAATTTTTGCTAATAAGTCCCCAGCTGCAGATCGTTCCTCAGCATTTCACCGTAAGCATGTGCCAGCCAGAATTTGAGAACCGAGCCAGACTGGTTGGTTTTGGTCAGATGTGGAGGTATCCTCCCTTGAATTAGTGACCATGAAACCTAGAAAAAGCTTTTAGGGTAAAGACGACTTAAAATGTGACTTGCCACAAATCGGGTGTTGGCTTTGGCTCCCCGGCGGCCCTGAGATTTCTGTAATTTCAGTACTGAGAACCAGATCTTGTGGTTCTCAGTACAGCATCAGATTGGTTAGAATGTCCTGGTTTTGTTAACGCTCCTGCCTGCAAACCAGATCACTGGGATATTAATGAAAACACAGCCCCGGGCACGGGTGCTGGCAAAGGGAGCGCACTCCCCATTTCAGGAGCTCCAAGGTTTCCACCTCCTCGCTGCAAGGTGCCCTTCAGAGAAACATCTTTCTAACAAGAATGGCAGCTGATTCTTCCCACTAATTTGGAGCAGAGATAAAACCTAGGTAACTTTCAGGAGCTATGGGACCTTAAAGGCCATAACCCCCTCCTCCAGGAGTATTTATGTTCCTGGGACCGATTAAGCTGGGGTTGAGCCACACCTTGCACTCCTCAAGGTGCTTTCCACCCCTGTTGGCCTTGTGTTCTACATGTGAGCGAGCGCGTGAATGGGGTAGTGCTGGGGTGCTCTTAACCAGAGAAACCCAACCCTGGTGACCATATCCTAAAAAAAAAAAAAAAAAAAAAAAAAAAAAAAAAAAAAAAAGAAGAAAATATTGTTTGGTTCCTGAGAGCTCTGAGTTCATGGGCAAGAGCCATCACAACCCTGTCCTGTGAAGGGCAATGTCTCCTGGGAGCGGTAGTCAAGGATCCGGGCTGTCAGAGAGCAAATGCCGAGAGCCCGCCAGGAATTATTAGCAGTGAAACCTTGCAAGGAAAAATGTGAGCTCACCAAAATCCAGCAACGGCAAAGTACAGAACTGAGTTATTCCCACCCCATTTGCGAAGGGAAGGAGCTTTGGGGATAGCTTCTTTAAGGATGTAGAGGGAGGATTCAAACCTCCCTTTAATTGTTCCTCCAGGTCATAAGCTACAGAGACGTGGAAGACATTTCTGTGCAAAACGCCACGGCTGGCTGTGTCTCCTCACTTGGGGCAAGTCCCCTGGGACAGGATGGGGGAACAGGGGCAACAAAAAAAACAGAGCTAGAATTATAAAAGTAAGGAAAGAGGAGAAGAAACAAAGTCAGACGAAAATAGGCAAGAGAAGAACTGTAGGGCTGGGGCAGCAGCCCTGCTCCCTCGGGTCCCTGCTGCCAGGGCAGGATCCAGGCAGGCACAGCAAACCGGCTGTGCCGATACCCCGTGAGACCCGTGGTACGATTAGTAGGCAGCTGTATTTTTCCTTAACATTTTGGGTTAAATAGCGCAACCTTTTCCATAGCCTGGGGAGTCGCACACACTCAGTGAGGCAAACAGGGCTTCTGTGTGTGCTGGCTGAGCCGGGCGACTCTGAGGGGCACGGCTGCACCCCAGGACACGGGTGCCAGCCAGGGGGATGGAGGTGCCAGCTCCCAGGGACAGGGCCATCCCAGGGAGGCAGGCTGCGGCGGGGAGCCCACCAACACACAGCAGCGCTTTCTCTCTCCCTTCTCATTGCTTTTGTGCATGTCCTACTTCTTCAAAGCTCCTGACCACCCCAGCTAGCTTTTCCCCCCGCCCCCCACTCCTTTCTCCAGAAAGTGTGACATTATCACCATCTGTAAAACTGCCAAACAAGCGACTCGCCTTTGCATTTCCCTGCAGGGCTGCTCTTCAATTAAAAGCTTTTCTTGATGTTTTAACTTTCACCTCTCTTAATTGAGGTTCCTTTTTCCAGCCTCCTCCCCCTTTTCTAATGAGAGGCTAAAATGCCAGTGAACAGAGCTTTGCAACGAGCAGCACCGGTGACCGCACGGTGCGGAACCCAGGAGCACGTTTGGAGGGCAAAAGCTGCCGAAGCCGAGCTCCTCGTGGCCCGGCCAAGCATCACAGAGCCTGGGAGCAAAAGCCACGGGAAAAATATAGGATCCAGGCCGCATATAAAATGATCCTGCCCTCGGTACATGCTCCCAGGGTCCATCCATCCGCTAGCGCTTCAGCAGCTAACGATACAGCAACGCTTCTCCTTTCCCCGTTACAAACGCAGGGCAGGGACCGGAGCAAGGCGATGGAGAGTTGGGCACAGCCAGGTTTACTCCTTGGCTGCTCCCAGCCTCATGCCCGGCACCCAAATCTCCCCTCCTGGAGCACCATTCCAGCACCCAAATATTTTAAAAGCATTAGCTGGGTGAAACATAGTGAGAAGGAAAAAAAAAAGCCTGCACATCCTCTTTAATTCGCCTGCTAATTTATGGACAGGTAAGCCTCTCCCCTGCCAAGCTTTTCACAAAAAAAAAAAAAAAAAAAAAAAGAGAGTTAGAAACACTTCATAAAAATATTGAGCACTTCACAAATTTTGCAAGTCCTTCTCGCACAGGGATGGGGATAATTTTCTGTGAATTACTCACTTTTAAAAATATAGTATGCGTGCAAGCAAAGCAACCACACACCTTTATCTTACGTCCAACCTTGGCGAAGTTTGAAGCCCGTGATTATGTACACTCAGACGTTTTTTAAAGCTGCTCATCTATGAAAACCAATCTTCTTATAAAATAATGAGTTGGAAGCTTTCATGGGAGTTAACCGCGTGCTGCTGGGAACCAGTACAGGGAGGATAACAGAGTTATCACCCAGCTTTGCAGATCGGCTCCCTCCCTGCCCCGCCGGGCTGGTTTTTGCAGCAGCCCTAGGTTGCTGGAGATGCAGCGACTGCACACACCGGACTGGGATGAATGGGAGCTCTGGGGGCTCGTTGCAAAGGGTTTCCTCGCACTGGGGCCCATCCCTGCCGCAGATGCATCCCCTCCCTGCATCGCCTCGCTGCAGAGGGTCCCCCGGCTCCTCCCGCCCGGCTGCTGCACTCGCTGAGCTGCTCACGTCTGGGTGGTGCCAGATGTCCTTGAAATGCTGCTAAAGGGACAAATGTCTGCAAAACCCCCTCACCTCTTGCTATCCCGAACATTTTATTTCTTCCTTCATACAGCGAGCCTCGTAGCTTGTAAACCCTTAAACCATCCTCACCAACCCTCGAGCAGTTTTAAACCTGAAAAGCTGCATTGAAGTAACTCCGTGACTTCAGGGGTAGATTTCATTTCTGGCCTTGGAACAGTTTAAGAATTTCTGATCTTACGTCCTCGGTTGTCTTTAAAAATCATTCATTTGCCTTACAAAGTCACAGCGTGGGATTTGGAAGGGGAGAGTGAGAGCCGGAGCAGAAGGGCAGCTCAGAGCCCAGGAAGCCCTTCCCGAAGCCTCGCAGATGGGCAAGCAGACGCTTTCACGAGGGGAGAGCGGCGCGAGCTCTTGGATGAAAGCGAATGAAGCGAGGACAGCAGGACTGGAGGGGAGAGCACGGGAGCAAAAGCCAGGAGCTGGGTTTCCCAGCCCAGAGGGTTGGAGGCTGCCAGCAAGGAGTCGGCACGTGATGCTCAGCAAACGGGACTGCTTAGATGCCGATGCAACGCCACGGGCAAGCTGCATGGAGGAGGATCGCAGGCGGCACCTGGCTCATCCCGCAGGCACGGGGATATAAGTACACAGCTAAAGCCTTGAGATAAATTCTGGAGGAGATGCACATAGATTTTTGTAGACAATAATTTTGATTAACAGACAGAAAAATCAGTTTTATAGGGCCTTTTAGGAGGGTGTTTGCCAGCATGAATAAACAACAAGCGCTCTCACCTGGCTCTGAGGACAGGCTGGGAGTGGGGCTGTGGGGCAGAGCAAGCCTCAACAGGCTCACTGTGTGCCCGGGACCACGTGTCCCCCACCCCCCGCTCCGGGGTGGCTCGAAGCTTGGCCAGCATCAGAGCCACTGGAAAAAAAAAAAAGTTTTACCCTTTACAGATCATTTAATACTCTAATGAGACTCCTTAAAAATACAGGCAAGCCACCTGATACGGCAGGATGAAAGCCTATCTCCATGGCAGTGATTTTCCTGAAGATGCTTTTCATCTCTGGCTGCTGGAAGCTTCGATGTAAAAATTTATCGCACACCCTCCCCTAATAAAATGTGATGGTTTTACTGTATTTTTTTATATAAATGCACATTTAGTTTTGAATTATATCAAGAGGCAGGTGCTAGCTTTAGTTGAGCCTGCGACACGCAGCATAAATCATGGCTCCCTAGCAACTTCCAGGACCACAGCCTTCTGCCTAAGGGTACACGTAACTCCTATTGACTTCAATGAAAGTTTCTGGTATCCTGCAGCGAGAGAGCAGCCCCCAGGTGCTCATTTGCTGTTGATTAAAAAGCAAGAGACTAATAGCACCGGGCACCGTGGTGCAGGTGGGCTCTGTGCCACTTCCCACCCACACCAATTGCTGCTGCATCAGCTCGAAGCCCAGCCCCACTGCTCCTGGGAGCCCAAAGCTCTCCGTAGCACATCTTGTTTCTGACCCCAAAACCGCTTGTATCGGCTGTTACACCCCCAAACAGTGCCCAGTGTCACCCCAGCGCTCCCAGCTGACCCATGCTGGGCTGGCCCCTCTCTGTCTGCCACAGGGCACCCATCCTCCCCCAGGCCCTGCC
>NW_009258269.1:1866984-1870442 GCF_000687185.1 Egretta garzetta
ACTGTGTGCCCGGGACCCCGTGCCCCCCCCCCCCCGCTCCGGGGTGGCTCGAAGCTTGGCCAGCATCAGAGCCACTGGAAAAAAAAAAAAGTTTTACCCTTTACAGATCATTTAATACTCTAATGAGACTCCTTAAAAATACAGGCAAGCCACCTGATACGGCAGGATGAAAGCCTATCTCCATGGCAGTGATTTTCCTGAAGATGCTTTTCATCTCTGGCTGCTGGAAGCTTCGATGTAAAAATTTATCGCACACCCTCCCCTAATAAAATGTGATGGTTTTACTGTATTTTTTTATATAAATGCACATTTAGTTTTGAATTATATCAAGAGGCAGGTGCTAGCTTTAGTTGAGCCTGCGACACGCAGCATAAATCATGGCTCCCTAGCAACTTCCAGGACCACAGCCTTCTGCCTAAGGGTACACGCAACTCCTATTGACTTCAATGAAAGTTTCTGGTATCCTGCAGCGAGAGAGGCGCCCCCAAGTGCTTGCTGTTGATTAAAAAGCAAGAGACTAATAGCACCGGGCACCGTGGTGCAGGTGGGCTCTGTGCCACTTCCCACCCACACCAATTGCTGCTGCATCAGCTCGAAGCCCAGCCCCACTGCTCCTGGGAGCCCAAAGCTCTCCGTAGCACATCTTGTTTCTGACCCCAAACCCCGTTGTCTCGGCTGTTACACCCCCAAACAGTGCCCAGTGTCACCCCAGCGCTCCCAGCTGACCCATGCTGGGCTGGCCCCTCTCTGTCTGCCACAGGGCACCCATCCTCACCCAGTCCCTGCCTGCCTGGGGACATCCTACCACCCCCAGCTGACTTCCAAAAAGGTCCTGGGGTTCCCCTACATCTGCAGCCTTGGGCTGCTTAGCAGAGCAAGACATGGAGAGACAGTGCAAGGGTTTGTGTGCTCACCAGCTCCCACTGCCCCTAGTGAGGAACACCAGCCTGGCTTCTCATTTCTCAGCCAGTGTGTCCTGTCCAAGGCTGGGGGGGGGCCAGCAGAGCCCCCTGAGCACATGGCTGGTTCATCAGTCCCTGGAGCAGCTGCCTTTGATCTGATTGAGCATAACGAGCAGCACGGGACCTTGGGAGATGCACCATCAGCATGATTAGCCACATTCTCCAGGGAAAGGGCTACAGCAGGGAGATGGGAAGATGACTGGTGATGGAGGAGTAGCAGATGGTTTCTCTCAAGGAGAATGCTGGGACAGTAATTACAAGAGACAAGAGGAGAGATGCTGGCTCACTCACAAGAATTTGTCCAAGCAATCATGGGAAGCACGAGCCTCTCTGGAGAGCAGGGAAGGAAGCACGACGGGGGATGAAGACTTTTGCCCGCAGGCTCCCAGTGCCACAGCCAGAGCCCACCCACCTCTCCAAGGAGGCACAAATGCTCCCTCTGCTTTGCCACCATGCCTGCAACTCCCTTTTCACCAAAATAACCGTGGTTTTAGATACTTTGAAGCTTTGCTTTTTCCTGCTCTCCATTGTCCAAAGGGCATCCTCCCAACCACTGTGCTGCTTGTCCCAGCCACTTCCCAACAGGCCTGAGATAAGACGTGACTTTGGTTCTTGCTTCTTGTATGGGACGAGCTGTGCCAGGAAGGACAGGCTGGCTGCAACCTGGGAGCATTGCCTCCCAGGGAAGAAAAAAGCGCATGCAAAGCTCGCAGTTTGCAAGTGCTTTCCATCCTCTTTTGTGCAGCTGTGATTTTCTGCCTTATTGCCCCTCTACTCCATGCCCTCATTTTTCTACTCTACCATGACTCTCTATTCCCCTTGGAGTAGCTCCCTGCCAGCCAAAGCACAGCAGAGGTTAGGGAAAGGTTTAATTAATGCTCCTCTCCCTTGCCGCCTGCTCCCGCCGGTGTCCCCACAGCAGGGACATGGAAGCAGAGAGGCGAGGAAGGCTGTGCCATCCCAGGGTGCTTTTACTGTGGGGGATCCCCCGCCCGTATGTACCCCTTGATGTTTTAGTTCTGCAATGCAGCCTGAGCAGTAGCTGAGACCTGTAGGTGACAAGGAAATTAGGGCTGATTAGAACCGCTAATTAGACCTCTGCTGAAACACTGCCTGTTGTGGTTTAACCCTAGCCGGCAGCCCAGCACCATGCAGCCGCTCATTCACCCCCACGGTGGGATGGGGGAGAGAAGTGGAAGGGCAAAAGTAAGAAAACTCATGGATTGAGATAAGAACAGTTTAATAATTGAAATAAAATAAAATAATGAAGATGATAAAAATAAAAAATTGTAGTGAAAAGGGAAACAACAAAAAAAAGAAAAAACAAGTGATGCAACTGCTCACCACCCGCTGACTGATGCCCAGCCCATCCCTGAGCAGCAATTGCTGCCCCCCCCGGCCAGGTCCCCCCAGTTTACATGCTGAGCATGACATCATATGGTACGCAATACCCCTGGGGCCAGTGGGGGTCAGCTGTCCTGGCTGTGCCCCCTCCCAGCTCCTTGTGCCCCTGGCAGGGCACGGGAAGCTGAAGAGTCCTTGATTTAGTGTAAGCACTACTTAGCAACAACCAAACCATCGGGGTGTTATCAACATTCTTCTCATCCTAAATCCCAACCACAGCACCATGCCAGCTACTAGGAAGAAAATTAACTCTATCCCAGCTGGAACCAGATCACTGCCTCTGCTCTGCACCCATGGGCTGTGCTCTGAGATGGGTCCCTCCACCCTCCATTGGCAGCACATGTGCCTGCACACACACAAGCCTAAGTAAGTAAATAAGTAAATAATAACCACTTTTGACAAGACCAAAGTATTTCACATCGTGCTTCTGCTGACTTGGGCTCTGCCGAGGGCCCTGTGCCAGGAACATCCAAGGGAGATCTATTGTACTTCCCATTCATCCAGCTCAGCCATCAGGGCAGAGCTGCCTGTGTTTGGGATGGCTCCGCACCCGTTAGAGCAAGCCCAGCAATTCACTTCCCCAGCGACAGCCAGAGCATGGCCAGAGGCCGTTTGGGGCGGGGGAAGACCCACCTGCCAGGGCACCCATGCCTTGGGGTTTTGCAGGGAGCAGAGCTAGGATTTTACTCCTGCAAGCTTTGCCAAAGGGCTCTGCAGCACGTCTGCCCAGCTCCAGCACCAGAACCCTTCCTGGAGAGCCCCGTCTTCCTCCGTGGAGCAGCGAGGGACCCCCCAGGGGACAGCCAGCTCCTGGCCCTGGGTGGCTGGCAGTGCCACTGGAGCATTTGTGCTCAAGCTTTCCCATCCCCTTCCTGGCAGCAGCAAACCCTCAGGTCACCTCAGCTGCTCCTGGAAGGGCACTCAGCACACGTATCCATCACCTCCAGCAAGGAAGGGGACTACCTCCCCTTCCTTAGAGGGGGGGTTAAAATTAAAAACCCTCCAGGACTGCAAAGTGCAGACTCATGGCTAGGAGTATTGGCACTTTTGAGTTTACCCAGTGCTTTGTGGAAGGGGGGGGGGGGGGGGGGC
>NW_009258269.1:1870726-1877903 GCF_000687185.1 Egretta garzetta
GGGGTTGTGCCACATATCCACCGAGGACACCCAGAGCAGAGCCACACAGACATTTGGGTTTCGTTGCTACCACCATCAGCGTTTGTCTTGCAGGATGCAGCATTGACCAAGGCAAACGTACCCTTGGGTCAATACCGTTTGCTATTTATATCAGCAGACCTTATTAGGACTGCCAGATTAGGCTATAAGGCCCTGATTTACTGAAGCACTTAAGCCTGTGCCTAACTTTAAGTACACAAGTAGATCCATTGACTTCAGCGGTTTAAGGTTCGACATTTGTAAGTAACTTGCTGAACAAGGACCTACATTATTCATCCGAAACCCCGGGTAATGCATTCTTAGGAAATAACTGTGGCAAACTCGACAAATCCCTGCTGAAAGGACATCCTAAACCCCTGGCTAGATAGACAGATTAGCTGGGATTGCTTTGTAAACAGTGCACATACACACACATATATAAATATTTTTAAGTCAGGCAGTGTAAAATTCAGACTTGCAGAGGTCCCAGCTCTGGATCTCCCCGAGAGGGGACACAGCAGCACAGCCAAGCATGGTAGCACAGGCCAGCCCTCCCCATAATGCAGCCATACAGGGGACACTGCAATTAAGCAAACTAATTTAAGTGCAAATATAGGTGCTTATACCAGAGACACTCAGGCAACATCAGCCACAACCTCAGCTCCTGATATTGCAGTACCAAAATGATATAAAGCACATAGAGTTAAGACATCAGCACAAAAAGCTACAAGCAGAGGAAATGGGCATCCCCGTGCTTCAGGGACCCCCCACAGAGCAGCAGAGCCCCCCAGGGGTGCAGACCCACCGTACCTACAAGAGGTGAGGAGAGCCAGCCCAGCAACAGCCACAGCCCAAGGACCAGCAGGCCACAGCAATGGAGCAGAACAAAGGACAAGCCTGGGGACCAGACCCATGCAGCAGGGCTGGTGAGGCACATAGCAAAGCCAAAGGGGCTCAGCTTAAATGCATCTCCCAAACTAAGGGGGGAGGTCCCCAACGAGGCTGCTCCCACCTCCTTAGCACCCACTTGCCCCAGCAGCAGGAGCCCCAGCACAGCTGCACCACACCAGGACCCTGATGCTCAGAGCCTCTTGGGCACTTTTATGGCATGCATCTTTCCCCAGCTGGAATTATTTCCTTCAGGTTGGGTTTCGGGTGGGGAAAGCAGCGATGGTGTGGGCAGGATGCGTCCTGCTGGCTGCACCACTCCATTTGCAGGGGACCAGAGCAGGGGACCTGTGTTTGCAAGGGGCCTGGAGAGGCAGCGACCCGATCGGAGCTTGCCCACGCAATGTTTTCTGTTACTGCAGCTGCAATTATCCCCTGCAAGTCGTCAGGAGCAACCTGCGTGGCACTGGCAGGGAAAGCACCGCGCATGCTTTCCTGCTGGCGTTCAGAAGACGGCTGGCAAAATGAGCTAAAATGACATGGGTTTGAGCCATTTCATAAAATGTAATAGAGAATTTATATCCCCGTTGTGCAATTCCACCAGATAGTTGAAAAAAACCCCCAGAAATCTGTTGAAGGGCTCTCATGCTGCATTCAGCCTGATGAGCAACAGGAGAAATCCTTGCCGCATCTGAGCCCGTTGTCGGTGCCCCGTGAGAGGGGCTCTTACGCTATACAGCTTTTCCATACATCGCGCTGCATGCGTGGGCGACCACCTATAGGTGCATGGGTGGGGGTGTCTGTGCACGTAGCCAGGTCTGTGTGCGTGTCCCTGCGCTGCACCCCGTGCCAAAATAGAGGAGCGGGAGGAAGAGGGTCCACAAGCAGGCTGGCTTCATCTTCCTCGTCATGCCGCTGTGGGTGAGATTCAAGCAACGGGAAGCGGGGAGAACCAAATGTTATGGATCCCTCAACCACTGTTATTTGTCCCCGTGTGCATTGCTGGTATTTTGCATTAAAATATATGTTGTTAAATTTATGCCTTAATATATATATATGTGTAATATGGCTGAGTTACGGTTGCTGTGGGAACTATAACTTTCTTTTTTCCAAGAGGCTGTTATATGTCTTATTATGTTGTATCATCTGGAGGTTGGCTGGAAACAAGATTGCTGCTGTTAATCCTTCAGTGTGGAGGGCTGATTAAACCCAGACGTTCCCCTCCTCGGGTCTGTAGCTGCACGTAGTGGCTGTAGCTGCGTGTGGGCAGCCCTTGGATCGCAGGCTCTAATTAGACCGCTCGTTTGGGGCAGAGGGTCTGGGCTCTGCACAACAGCACGGCTTAAAGCACAGGCGTGAGCTGGCTTTTACTTGCCTACCTGCTGCTCTGCTGGGGCGTGGGGGGTTGGCTGGGGACGAGCGTGGCCATGGTTGGGTTGGGGACCAGCCACGCTGCTGCTCCCACCTCTCCTGTCCTCGCTGCAAAAGATTAAACAGGGTCAAGCTCCTGCTTCCCCCATCGTGGCTGGGGCTTGGGCAGGAGCTGGGCTGGGTCCCATCCCTGCCAGCCTGAGTCCCTCCATCGGGGAGCTGGGAAGCCAGGAGAAGAGCAGATCCAAAACCCCACGGGATGCAGCCCCGTGAAATTTCCCACCCTCCATCATTCCCAGTTGCCATCAATGGGACAGACCTAAGCCCCGCACCACGGGGTTTGCTCCCGGGGGAGGAACGTGTCCACGGCCCCCTCCGTACCCGCTCCCAGCTCTGCTCCGCAGAGGATGCGCCCTCCCACCTCGCTCGGGGAGCATCTTCATCCCCGCACGCAGGGACGAGGCAGCACACAGAGACGCCGTGCCACTGCCGGGGCCCCCATCGCACCAAACCCCCGTGGGAAGCAGGATTCACTCCTGAAAGCCTGGCACTGGGTCCTCCTAACGCCGTGGCGGGGTTTGTTTGTGTTTCGGCTGCTGCAAGTCACTGAGGTGGCTGATTAAAGGCTTTAATGGGCCATGGAGCGGGTTGATTTGCTGGGAGGCTGCTGTAAAAAGGCAGGAAGGCTGCTTAGCGCCTCGGTCACTGGAGGTATAAACAAAGGATGGATTTTGCTGGTACATGTCCACTCTCCTCGTAATGAAACGCAAATTGCTCGCCAAGAAAGTGCTCCGGGATATAGATGCTTGCGAGAGGCTAAATGGGCTTCTTACCATTTAAATATTTATTCCTTTTCTCACACTTATTTTTTCTAATTTGCAGAAGGCACCGGTGTATAAAAGCCTCAATGCACAACGTTTAAAGGGAAGGGAAGTAATTTCTAGCTGGTAAACTAAAAAAATTTCTAGCTGCCCCACCGGACCGCCCCCCCCCAGCTGGTATTAACAGCTACATTGCCTATGGTGCCCTAAAGAGCAACACATTTGGGCATGAAGGGACCCCTGGGGATGAAACTCCTGGCTCTGAGAGGCAGTGCTGACTCCAAAGCCCAGCGGAGCCCCAGGGAGCAGCCCCCAAAGAGCGTGCGGTGGGGGGCCCTGGCAGTGCCGGCACCGGAGGGATCCCTCGGCACGCTCGTGTGCTCCCAAGCCTGGGCAGGGCTGGGAGCTGCCAGTCCCCAAACCCACCTTTAACTGGGCTTTGGGGCTGTGGGAAGCCTGGCGGGGCGAGAGGCTTTGCTTTTAGACCATTGATCCCAGGCGGGCGCAGCCCGGTGCCCGAGACCCAACGGTTGGCCCAGGGGGTTTCCAGCCCAGAGCCACCCCATCACATCTCCCCACGGAGGACAATGTCCCCCATGACGAGGTGTTCTCCAGAGCATTGTGGCCTCCCGTCGCTCTCCTGCTGGGGACAATTTATGCCAGATATAAATAATCCTCCAACTGAGGCTTTTTTTTTTTAAGAGGAGGGATGAATCCCACTGCAGGGTGACGTTCCCTGCATGACTAACGGCTTTGGTAGCACTGTTTTGAGTCTGTCCCCACTGCGAGGAGGTCGAGGGGCAGGGGGTGGGGTGGGGACAGGGTGGTCTTGGGGTGTCCTTGGCCCCAGCCCACAGGAACAGGCTGGTGGGAGCAGAGGAAGAAAATGGACAGGAGAGGCTTCCCTTGGGCCATGTCCGTATTGGTTCAGATCCCTCCCAGGTGACTGCTCAGCTTTCACGCTGTCACTCAGCCTTCAAGAGCAAAGATTTCCCGGTGAAATTAAAAGGAAAACTGGTATATTTGCTGCTGCGCCGAGCCAGGGCCTCATTAAAGCCCCAATTCCCTCTCACTGGTGGGGTGAGGGTTTCTCCCCATCTCGTTATGGGGTCATAGTCAAAATTAACCCACCGTACGCCCAAACACAAAAGGTTGGATGAAGTTGTTGGAAGATGAAGCCACATCCTCACTGGCTGCCTGCCCCGGTTGCAAACAAACAACCTGGCCCTACCTGTGCAAGTCCTGCTTCGCTCCTGCCCGCACATCCCGGCTTGTCCATGCATCCCTGCCTGCACATCCCTGCCTGCTCACACATCCCTGCCCGCCCGTCCCTGCCCACACACCCCTGCCTGCTCACACATCCCTGCCCGCCCGCACATCCCTGCCTCCACATCCCTGCCCGCACATCCCGGCTTGTCCATGCATCCCTGCCTGCACATCCCTGCCTGCCCACACATCCCTGCCCGCACATCCCTGCCCACACATCCCTGCCCACACACCCCTGCCCGCACATCCCTGCCTGCCCGCACATCCCTGCCTCCACATCCCTGCCCGCCCGCACATCCCTGCCCGCCCAGCCACAAAACGCAGGGCAGGCAACACACAGCGTTGATGGAAAAGTACTGCAGTGAAATGACAGAGATTTCCCTTCCATGATACTGATGTTTTAAAGTTATTTATGTACTAAATGTACCAGGGTTGCTATTGTCTCCGCAGCTCCATTTATTGTAAGGCATGCAGCCTGAATTTAACATCGAGGGCTTTGCGCTGGGGAGGGCTGCCTGTGCGGCACAAGCACCGCGGGAAGGAGCAGTTGGAGCCGGCTCCAGCATCCACGCTGCCCTTCCCACCTCCCCAGCGCTGCCTGACCTTGGGCCGGGTGCTTACCTGTGCTTTCACCAGGGCAAATGCAGAACTCAAGGTTTGGTCTCTAATTTGCTTTTCAGCTGTAGCAAAAGGCAAGCGATGGTTTAGAGAAGGAGGGGGGGACAGGACAGTGACATTAGGGCTGTGTCTGGGCAATGCTCCCTCTCCCATCCTGGCCATGGGCTGACAGCACGGTTGGGAGAACATCAAGGAGGGCACCTGAAAGCAGGGGCGTGCCTGCCCTCTCCATGACTCAGTTTCCCCATCCGCAGAACGGGACGGCTGAGCTCCCTCGGGTGGCTGCAGTGAGCGTGGGTGCGGGGTTTGGCAGCCCCATGGCAAAGGGGCCTCGCAAGCCCTAGCCTGGAAGTCACCGTGCCCCAGCGCGCACGGAGCCAGGTCCCCGTCCCCAGCGCTTGCCCCAGCTCTGCTTTCTTTGCCACCGAGCGTCGTCCGCTCCAGACAGCTGCGTTTCCAGGAGCCCTGCCTGCCTGCGCTTGGCATGCCATCGCTCTGCCGTGCAGCTTGCCTTCTGCTCTTCAGGCGAGTTTATTCCTGCCCTTGAATCGCCGTTTGCTTTGCAAGTCATCCCGGCCTGTCGTGCCTCCGCGCGGCCCCGTCTCTGCCCTGCACAGCGCCGCCCTGCCCTGGCCCTGCCTCGCGTCGCTCATCGTCTCCTCTGGGATTTTTCCTGGTGACTGGCAGGCGTTGGGATTTGCACCACCTGGTTTGATGCCAATCACCTGCATTTTCTTCTGCCCGTTCCATGCTATTAGTCCTTTTCTTCCTTCCCCCCCAGCCCCCCTATGTTATTTGTTGCAATTTGGTATTCTGACATTCTGTCGGGTTTTATTTTTCTTGGCGTTGCATCTTTGGGGATTTCACTCACATCATTTCAGCCCAAATTCGCATCGATATCACTATCATTCTTCTTTTCATCCTGCCCGATTTCTCTTTGGAGCCGGCGCTGTTTCCATGTTCCCTGACATGGTTTGGGGACAGGGCTCCTTGGCCTTCTTCTGGAGAGTTTGCCTTCCTTGGTGTGCGATTGCTCACGAGCAGAGACTTGGCCTCGGGCAAGCGCAGGCAGAGCCTGTTTTAGCGATTCTGGGCTGAGCTGAGGAAACGTTCCCGAGCGGCTGCTGGGGCCGTGTCCCAGCTGGGAGCAGAAGAGCCACTTGCAACCTTGCACCAACCCAGACCGAGTCAGCACCTTCTCTCTGCCCCCATTTCCATTTGCCAACGCCGAGATAACGGTGCCTGTCTGCTCCGGCACCCGAGGAGGCAAAGGGCTGTCGCTATGGTTGGAGTTCACTGCCGTGAGACAGGAGCAGTTGCTACCATCACAAGGAGCCATCCAAATCCCTATGCAATACTTCTTTGGCTTCAAGCTGAGTTGGTCGGGGTGCCCCATGCAGGGAGGGTCACTGGTGCTCCCCCCTGCACCACGCACCGGGGCACCCACCCCTTCCACGGCTTCGTTCGTGTGCTGTGATCATCCGGGGCGATTTGGCTGCTCACCCCCAGGGTGAGGGCGGGCGGGCAGGGGTGCATCCCAAAGGCTTGCAGGGTGTCTGTCCTGGTCCTCACCCGCTGCATGAGCTTAGGAAGCTCGGGGAGCTCCCTGGCATCAGGTCTATCCTTGCTAATATTAATATCCAGCCCTGGAAAAACACCGCGGTTCTACACAGCACAAATTGGCCTCAAGTTGTGCCAGGGCAGGGTGAGGTTGGCCATGGGGAACAATTCCTTCCCCAAAGGGCTGTCAGGCACTGGAAGGGGCTGCCCAGGGAAGGGGTCGAGTCCCCATCCCTGGGGGGTTTAACAGCCAGGCAGAGGGGGTGCTGAGGGCCAGGGTTTGGGGGTGGGATGGCAGGGGTAGGGGAACAGTTGGGCTTGGGGATCTTCCAGGGCTTTTCCAACCCAAACGATTCTGTGATTCTATGAAATTGTCTGGGCAGGGACATGCAGGGATGTGACAAACCAGCACAGGAGGGAGACACCAGCAGTAATGCAGGTATCAGGTCAGTGCTCAAGTGGGGAAAAAGCACGTAGGCGCCCCAAATCCCTGCCCGGTGCATTGTCTCCCCAATTAACAGTTCTCATCATAGACTATTCCCTTGCTAGTGACCTGCTGGGGATGGATGGACAGACTGACCACCGCCTGGGACATACAGCCATCACATAAAGCCTGAGAAAATCCTGAGGTGAGG
>NW_009258269.1:1878004-1892725 GCF_000687185.1 Egretta garzetta
GCAAGAGGCTCCAAAAGGCAGGAACAAGCCACCCCGTTGTGTCACCCCAGTGCCTGGGAATGGGTGCGGTGTTGTGGGGGTGTGAACATGGGGGTCGCATGGCCACTGCTCTCTGCAGGGAAGGACCGTGGCCACGTATCCCTGTGCCGGGCTTTGCTCCAGGGCCAGACGGCCAAGGGGTTGGGAGCAGGCTGAGCCTCAGAGCTGTGCTGGTTGTGGTGCTGTGCTCAGCTCGGTGCTGGGCCCAGGGGCAGGGGCTCTCGAGAAGGAGAACTCCCACCGCCATGCCGTGTAATCCTGACTGCCAAGCGCATCCTCCCGCAAGCCTGCCAAACGGAGCTGGAGCCTCGTCCTGCCCAGATCCCGGCACTTCTGAGCTTGGCTGGAGGTGCCAGATTTTACCCTTAGTCAAAAAAAGAAAAAAAAAAAGAAAAGAGATGGAGGATGCATGGAGGGAGCCAAGAGGAAAAGCATGATCAGACATCCTGAATTGCAGGAAAAACTACAGCATGGCACGGCTGAGCAGAACAACATGTCACTGCTAGCAGCCCGCATACTTCTGCTGCTGGCTACGGAGGAGAGGGCTCTCGGCACAGCGGCTAACAGGCGAGCTGCGAGTCCCGACGTCGTCGAGTACATTTGAGATCTACATTTAGACTCTGGGAAATGCTGGCTGAAAGGAAGCTGGCGCGAAATTTCCATTTGCAGTCGCAGGGGTTTGGGGAAATCAATCTTTTTAGAGTCCTTTGGAAATCTCCGTCTGATTGCTTTAAATATTTACTGTACCGCACACCAGATCCCAAAATTGCAGGGTACATTCTCCCAGGCAGCCCGTTGGTTTAGATGCTGTAAGCCTGTCAAGCAGCCTGTGCAGGTACTAATGAAAAAACAATCCTTAATATGATTGGGATTTGCAGTTGAAAAACCCCAAAATGCTTCTCAATTTGGGAAAAACCCCAGAAATAATTCTCATAACTACAGAGCATTAGTGTCCTTCATGCTCTGGGCCAGCGACAAGAGGAGGACAAGGGAAGCCCAACACCTCGGCCAGCCGTGCCGGCCGCCTCCCACTGCAGGTATCAGCGACAGAAATACCCACCTAGGATCATCTCCCAGTGCTTCTGTGGTTTTGGATGACTCGACTGGGGAAACTGGAAGGCAGAGATAATGCTTGCCCTGCTGCGTAGCTAATGACATTGCCATCTCAGAGGCTTTAAAGTGGTCAGAGTGAGCATTAGGAGGCTTTGGGAGCCATCGTTTTTTCTCTTAAGCATAACAGCAGGTTACATCTATTTTTTCCCCCTTTGAAGATGCCTCTGATGTCCCTGCCTGCTTCAGGGAGAGCTCTTATTTAAACCCTAAAAATTCAACAAGACACTGGAAAGGAAACTTTTCTCGCTTTGTCATGGCCTCTCCCAACACGACCAGCCCCTTTGCCCACTCCCTCGCCCTACCGACACGGGGCAGGAGGCTGCTCTGCTCCCCAGGCCACCGAGACCCATCGCAATTGCTGTGGTCTCCTTCACCTGCATCTACAGCCCAAACGCCGCAGCTCATCCCAGCTCAGAGCCACCAGTGGCCCCAAGAGCCAGATGCCCCAGCAGCTGCCTCGGATGGGTTGAGACATTTAGAGACATGGCTTAGACCAGACAGGTCTGGTTGGACTTGATGATCTTAAAGGCCTTTTCCAACCAAATGATTCTATGGGCAAGAGGCATCAGGGACCTGCAGGTCCATGGCTGGTGGCAAAAATGTACTCCAGCTACAGTGTGCTGGATGAGGCTGTCAGGAGCAGATCTGGATGGAAACGCCTAAAGGTGACTCGCAAGGAAAGCCTGGAGACTGAGCAGAGCACAGCAGGAGGGTGCCCAGCACCTACCCCTGCTGGCCAGGCTGCAGAGGAGGTGGCACGGGGATGTCCTGGGCTCAGCCTCCCAGCCAGACTGCCGCAGGTCTGTCAACGAAGAACACATCTTCATGTGTTTCAGAGGCACCTGATGAGAGTGGAGGGTTTGGGAATCCTCATCCTTCCAGTCCAGAGAGGTCCTGAGAACAGGCAGCAGATACTTCAGTGGCTCAGGGGGGATGTCCCGCTGAAACCATGCCGTTAACATGCAGCCTTCGCCCCCACCACGCTGCGGCCTGAAGCGGGTCCCATCCCAGCAGACAGCTCTGGAGGATCCCCTGGGCTGCCCTGCACCGCAGCAGAGACTCAGACCAACCTGGGGGTCTCCAACTTTGAGACCAGCCTGAAATCAGCAGCAAAACAATTGCAGGACACTCAGCAAGGAGCGCAACATAGCACCAGGTCATCGAGAGCGTGGGCTAACCCCTTTGTTAGGAGGAGGATGATGCTGTTTCACTGCTCCTCCAGCCCCTGCCTCCCCTGCACCGAGCAGCTGAAGGCAGCACCCCAGGGTTCGGGTTGGCCAAGCTCAACCCCTGCAGCCCATCTCAGCCTCCGGCAGGGTATCCCAGACTGACTGTGGGAAATGAAGTCATTTAAGCAAGAACATGCCGATGTGAAGGTGAGATAAATTCTGGAGTGAATTCATTAATCATCTCTGGAGAGCTGACAAATGTGCTGGGGGGCCTGGCAGGGAGAAGCCTGTGCTGGGATGGCTCCCTAAACAGATGGGGCTGACCGGAGAGCTCTGGGCATCGCCCTGGGCACACGAGGTCCCAGCGAGGGCATGACCTAGTGTGGGTGACGCAGCGATGGGCAGCAAATCCGCCTCCACAGGGGAAAGCCCCCAGCAAAACACCCTGCCAGGGCTCGGGACAGCAAACCCCGCTGGGCACTACTGGGACCGATCTGCACTGCTGGGAAATAAAGACAGAGCTCACCTGGCGCTTGGTGGGCTGAGGTTGGGCTCTGCATGAAGCCAGCGGGCAGCGTTTGCTTCAGGTGTCCCCTCACCATGTGGTCTGGTGCGCTGCCTGCCCCGAGGTGCACGAGCATTGCTGCAAAGCAGGGAGAAAGCGCAGAGATTTAAAAAATAAAAAAAGGATGGGTGGCTTTGTGAAGGAGGTCTGGACTGGATTCAGCTGTTTGTTTAGCCAGGCCAACACGGCATCAACTGCTGCCTGAGCAAACAGTCAGCTTAATATCTCCTGATGGGAAAGGGCTGAAATGTCCTTAAGGCGTTTTACCGAACCATTTTCATCCTGGTCGTTACAAATCTGCTGGTTGGGCTGCTGGGCAGGCTGTAGTGGGTTGTCAGCATCGTTCTGAACAACCGGCAGCTCCATGCAACAGCAAGCTCTTCAAACTCATCCCCCTGTGCCTGATGCCTCCCCGGGGCCATTGCCACCCAAAGCACAGGACTGGTACCCCAGTTCTGCAACCACCCAGAGCCCCAGAAAGGCAATGGCACAGGGATGGACACAACCACCCAGAGCCCCAGAAAGGCAATGGCACAGGGATGGACACAACCACCCAGGGCCCCAGAAAGGCAATGGCACAGGGATGGACACAACCACCCAGGGCCCCAGAAAGGCAATGGCACAGGGATGGACACAACCACCCAGGGCCCCAGAAAGGCAATGGCACAGGGATGGACACAACCACCCAGGGCCCCAGAAAGGCAATGGCACAGCCAGAAAGGCCACGGCACCAGGCCTGCCACAACCACCCACAGCCCCAGAAAGGCAATGGCACAGGGATGGACACAACCACCCAGGGCCCCAGAAAGGCAATGGCACAGGGATGGACACAACCACCCAGAGCCCCAGAAAGGCAATGGCACAGGGATGGACACAACCACCCAGGGCCCCAGAAAGGCAATGGCACAGGGATGGATGCAGCAATTGATGCAGGAGGCCCATGCACCAGTGACTGCTTTGCATCTCTGCGGGTTTATTTAAATTGACGCAGCTCACAGGGGGCATAACTTACCCCCACTTTGTCTTGGTGTAAATATCTGCCTATGGGAGGGGGCAGGCAAGAAGTGCAGCCCTGGCCAGCCCACCTCTGCCAGTGGTCTGGGGAGACCAATGGGTTTGGTGGCAGCATCTGACTCCAAGCCTTCAATAACAAGCCTCCAGCTCCCCCCAAAAATGAGGGTCTCAACTATCAGAAGGTTTAAACCTAATGAAGTGCTGGGTCGCATTCACCAGCTCTGAACCACAGGGAGATCACACTGCCAGGGATTTCCCCCTTAATTTTAGGGGCTAGCGACATTTTGCAGACTGTTTTTTCCCCTCCAATGCCAGCTGAGGTTTTCACATTGAGATCCACAAAGGTACACTGCTGCTTTCTGGACCATCATTTACAGGAGATGCACATGGGAACCACCACGCCCGCAGCGCCTTTAGGGTTTGACTCATTTGCCTGAAGGTCCCGCAGATGTGGAGGTGTCCCCCACACTTGTAGGGTGCCCTGGGTTCCCTCCAACAGCCAGCTACACACCCCAGGGTGCACGTTTGACACCACTCCTCAGCTTTGTCCACAAACACACCCCAAGCTTTACTGAAACACCAGAACTATGAAATCCGCAGCAAAACCACTGTCGATGCTGCTATTGATTTCAGTGGGCATCTCCAATGTGTCTGAAAGCTAAAAAACAAGGAGCGGCCGGAGTATAACATATGCAGTCAGAATCAAACACATTTTCTGGTAAATACGCTGGGATGTAGGCTCAGTTGTACAAAATGTGGGACCGTGTAAGTGTCTGACAGCTATTGCGGTCGCTGAAAAGCCCCAAAGAAACCAGCTGGGAAACTCGCTGCCTCTGTTTCAAAGTTGGCTTATTGATAAAAAAAAAAAAAAAGAAAAAAGGAAGAAGCATTAAAAAAACCCTCAACAGTAAAACCCCAGCCTCCTTCAGCCTGGCTCTTTCACCAGCACTAAAAAAAGCAAAGCAAAGGAAGGTGAAATAAAACCAGAGCGCTGCTGGAGCCCTGCCTGTCCCAAAAACCGCCTCGCCCATCACCTTCCCCTGCCTCCTGCCGCCACTGGCCTCCCAGACGGTGCCAATCTTGGATTTAAGGCTGAAACCCTAAACAAGGGTGCAGGTGAAAAACCACATTGGCAAAGGAGACAGAAAGACAAGGGATGGCTTCAAGCAGTTACTCGTTACAGAGATCTCACCTGGCTTGGTCGCGCCTTTGCTGCGGAGCTGACGGCACACGGTGCTCCCCGGCACGCACGTCCACAGGGATTTCCCAGGCCCAGGTGGCGATTTGGGGAGGGCAGCAGACATCCATCCTCTCAAGGGCTCGCCTTGTGTGCTTGCTGCGGTGTGGGGCCAGGACACCGGGCTGTGCCGCCCCAGCACCCTGCGGCCCCAGCGAAGGCAGAGCAAATCTCGTACCGAGGATCGGAGCAAGCCCCGCTCCATAGGCAGAGCCTGTGGGGCCAGAGAGCCAGGAAAAAAAAAAAAACAGGCTTATCAAAGACTAATTAGGGACAATCCTAGCTCTTCTATAGTCAATTAAGTTTTGCTATTAACTATTATCAGGGCTAGATTTTACCCAAGGAGATTTCTTGTTCAAACCCAGCTTAATTAAAGCAGGTAGAACGTCCTTGTCGATGTCCCTACTCCCACCCCAGCGACCCAGGCAGGCAGGTTACAAACATGCTGCCTTGCAGACCCAAAACGGGGATGGAGAGGAGGTAAAAGGGACAGAGAGAGCACAGGGGCTCATTACAGACAGGAGCAGGGCGACGGTTCCCGCAGGCAGAGCCAGCGACCCCAGAGCACAGCATCACCCCATACCCCTCCCCGAGCTATTCCTTCCTGCCGTACCCAAGCATCCCCCACCCGTAAGAGCCCTTCCAGCTCCTGTCCTCACCCTCCTCCAGTCCTTAACCACCTGGCCTCCCTCAGCAGCCCTTCATTTCTTTAATTGATTTTTCTTCCTGCGGATATTTTAAGCACCTGCTGTACCCAGATTGTTTGCTGTCTGGTGGCAGCAGGCAGCTTTGCTCTTATCTGTCAGGGTAGGCGCAAGCCGAAGCCAGCAGGGTATAGGCCAGCTCTCTTGAAGCTGGGTAACAGCTTTATATAACTGGAATAAAAGAGCCAAATTCAGGAAAGCTCCTTTTATCCTTGCCTTGCCACAGACTGGAGGATTTGGATGTGCCAAGAGCTCTGCTTGCGCTGCGGTTCCCCGGCTGGCAGCAGCCTTGGGGTTTTGGGTTTGTGGGGTGCACAGCCCACCACGGGTGCTGAGCGGGTTGAGCCCTTCTCTCCCACCAGACCAGAGGAAACCGTGCTTCACCTCCAGCCTGGGAAAGCATGAACTCCCAAGGCTCGTGTCTGCAAAGTTGGTTGCTGCAAAGCTCCACTTGGGATGTTTGAATTCAGGATTTGGAGGACATATTTTGCATTAACCGAATAAATGCATCATGTGAGGCGTTTTCCATTTAAATGTCTGAAACAGATGCTAACCAAATGATCAGTATGACAGGAGTAACATGGTCTGGGTCTAGAGGATACGGGAAGCAGTGGAGAGACTCCCAGGCTGTGAGCCGTGCGCTCGGTCCGTGTGCCAAGCGACCCGCTGAGGACAGAGCCTTGATTAAGCACCGATTAATCCACAGATGTAGGAAAAGTAATTCTTCAAACTTGCTGCCCAGACCGAAGAGTAGGAAGGGAGCTCTTCTTTGCAAGACCTCAAACCCCACTGTACAACCCCTAGTCAGCTCTTACAAAGAGCCAGAAATAATTAATCCAGCTCTAACTTTTCACATAAACCAAGAGGCTTTTCGGTGCGGTGATTCTGCTTGCTTTCCCCTGTTTGCTTTCACACAGGAGCCTTCCCTGCAAACTTTCCTAGTGCAATAAATTTAAGCCGCTAGGACTTAGGCTCCTGAACGCAATAAATAAGGGTAGCTTGAATTGATAGCTGAGCTGCTTATTGCATGAGCAGCAGCCAGCTACTGTGGGGAGAGGTGTGAGAGCCAGGCTTAGGGTGATAAAAGAGTTTATTTGGGATCAGCATCCAGCAGGACAGGAGTTCAGCTAATCCTCCCCTGCACTTGCTGCTTCTGCAAGGAGGAGCAGGACCATGGCGAGAGCAGGATTTCTTGTAGCAGTGTTGGGTCTTTCCAGGAAATATTCCAAAAATACAGTTTTCTAAGCTGATCTAGGAGCTCAGAGAGACCTGAAAATACAAAATAATTGCTGGAGAGGAATCTGAAAACGATAGCTCCTTTTTCTGCATAGCGTTACACTTCACTTCTCCTGATGGAGAGTTCAAGAGCCAGCTCTTTTTCCTCTTTTCATTAACTCCTATGACTACATACATTTGAGAAAAGCTTCCATTAGTCACAGTTGCTTTCCTACTCATCCTTCATGCCTTTCAGCTACAAGACCAGGCTAACTGGTACCCGTATAAAATAGATTTCATGATGACAAGTATTTCCCCAAGTCCAGCTATGATCTGAACGTCGTTATGTCTGCCGAGCGTTACCTCTTTCCGAGAAGTCACGATCAGTGCAAATGCAGAAAATAATGATTTGGGACAGATACCTAATATCAAACAAATCCTTGCTCTGACTCCTACCGTCTCTGGCTGCCAGTGAAGAGCACCAGGCCATGAACGAGCACCGTCAGCAAGATGATCCCTTCCAATTATCTGGAACTTAAAAGGTCTGGCAGAGGGTATCTGCACACTGGGAAACTCAAGTCTCCTCCAAAATGGTACCAGCCATCTCTGCCACCCCTTCTGATCTCCGAACTGCCCTAGCCGTGGGCAGGTGGCTGCTCTTGGCACGAGGACCCGAGCAACTTTCCCATCAAGGCTTATATTTTAGAGGTAGCGGTTTCCATTCTTGCTTCCTAGTGAACATCAGGTTTTAGTGCAAAGCCTGTATGATGGGCAACAAACCCACCTTCTGCAGCTCCAGGGACTACCTTTCCCCTTTCCCAGGCGTGAAAAACTCATGGCGAAAGCGAATGCTAAGAACGGGCAGCTCAGCAGCTGGAAACAAGGGAGGAAAAGCAGCGGGAACATCTGACGAGCCAGCTCTTGGCAAAAACTGCCTGAGAAGCTCTGCTCCAATGAGTTATCATTTGCCCTTGGTCTGAAAAGCGAACAACATATTTTTCCCTTCCCAGCTCGCCGCCCATGTGCAGAAATGCCGGCGCGGAGGCAACCGGACAGAAGAGTGGCACCGCCAAGGCGCGTGCCAGGGGTGTAGTGCCCGCGAGCCGCTCCAGATGCACACTCTGCAGTGCAGCGAGCTGCCCAAAATTGGCACTGTTTGCAAACAGGAGGATCTGTTGGCTCTCCGTGTCGCACAGGCTGTTCCCCTCCGCGCTTGTTTAGCTGGCACCTCAGCCGTGTTACTGGCGTCGCACCCTCGTGGGCACGGTGCCACCCCGGCAGATGGGCGTCGTTGCAGATCTGCAAGAGGAACAGCGAGCACATCAATTGCCGGTGTATTAGAGGGAGGATTTATGTTCAGGAATGTGAAAACAGCAGCTCGTGCAGCGCCCCGACCCCTCCGGCAAAGGAGCTGAGCTGCTGAACACCCAGGCGGGATGAAGGCTGCAAAGCCACCGTCAGCTCCCCGTGCCACCGTGGGGCAGTCGGGGGGCACGGCGAGGACAGGGAGCTGACTGGGAGCACAGGTATTGCCACGCATGGCTATGCTCCTGGCTCTCTGCTAGAGAAATCACTGCATGAAGCCTTGTAGCTCTTCCCCAAGAGCTCAGTCCTCCTCTGGAGGCAGCCACAGGCGCTCCCACAGCTTCCACGTCAAGGGAATGTGAGCATCCTTCTCCACTCCAGCAGAGCTTTCCATAGATGGCTACAGCCCATCCCGACGCTGCGCAGAACATGTTTGGCGTTGGATTCTTCAATTATTGCAGCTGTAGCAGCTGGATCTGAGGAGTGACCTCAAAATAACAATAGGGACATGCTGTGAAATTCCTATATGAAATAACAATAAAAAAAAATCTTTATTTGCTGTTACTAAAAGTACGAACAGCAGCACTTTGCTCAAGCTGAGTTTTAAGGGCAGGATTTTAAAGCGTGCCCAGGGGCATATGTGCCAGTAGTGCATGGCATTGCAGCTCCATGAGGCTCCTCTGAAAACACTGGCCCCAAAATCTTTGGAACCGACCAGTGTTTTGTCTCCTGCATTTTTTATGTCACTCTTGATTTGTGCAATGAAAAAAACCATTGGGTTTGGATCCCTTTGTGCCAATGTATTATTCCTGCAGATGTAGGACCATTGTATTCCAGCGAAAAGGAGTAAATAGGTATTGAGACTTCACAGGCAAACAAAATTGGCCACCTAAGCTTTGGAGTGCTACTTGCCACTGCTCTCTACTCGTGTTTTGTGCCCCTTTAAGTGCATTGGGTACATGGCCATGTCTGCGCAGCAAGTGAAGATCTGATGACAAGGCACGCTAGGTCCCCATGTTTGCTGAGCTATGCTAGTGGAACACCGCCGGCAGGGAAGAGGAGCGCAGGGGCTTTGCTGAGCATTCGCACGCTGGATGGGAAATTCTTCCGAGTAGCCCGGAGACCTGGTGTCCTTGCCAGAGCACGGCAAAGTCCGTGCGGCCACGTCTTTGCTGCAGTTGCTTCCTTGCAAGCTCATTTTCGGCAGCGCTCCACCGCAGAGATGCCCCCTGGTCTGCCAGCTTTATGTGCCATCGCTCCTGCCTAAGGATTTCTGGAAACACCACTGCTTACCCGTCATCCTGTGCATTTTTGCTGGAGAAATAACCCTTCCCTTCCCCAGGGAACTGTGGTCAAATGGATGAGGAGCCCCAAATTGTGACTGGTTTTTGTTTCCCAGACCACATGCCCTGCTTTCAATCGCTGTGTCACATCCCTTCTCCTTCACGTGCTTTTTCATGGTTTTGAACGAAAAGCCATGAAGCACCTCAAGCAGCGTGGCTGTGGCTGTCTCCATTTATAGGCAAATAAAACTAAGCTTGGGTCTGAACGTCCCTTGTTCGCTCAGCAGTGTGCATATGTAGGTGTGGATGTAATACTGGTTTTCAGTGGTTTTCTGGGCTGGTTTTGAGATCTCGCAGTACGCCAGGGACTTGTGGCCAGGTCTTCAGCAGCTCAGAGGGGAGCTCATCAGGAGAAGGAAAGGGGCAGGGGCAGAGGCAGGCAGATTTCCCTCTCCGGGTCACGCTCTTTGGAACCACAAATTCCAGCCCGCTTCTGTGGTCCTCTCCTGGGCAAAGAGGACCAGCTCACCGAAGGACTGGGAGAACGGGTGAGGAAAGCAAGCCATGCACAGCGGTGCTCCCGGCAATCTCAGATCCAGCCTGGTATGGGAAAAAACAAGACCCTTTTGCCACTTGACCAGAGCTCTGTGCAGAGTGTGAGATGAGATACGATAATAAAAACGTGCCCTGGTTTTCATTTTTGCTGTGAGGATAAGCAAGAGGAGAAGGTAGTACCGTGCAGTAACAAGCTGCCTCTGAATGACTTTGCATGATTCGGAGTTCAGCTCTGCTTCGGCACTTCAGCTTTGCTTATGTCTCCAGCTTCTAGTTTTCAGGCACCGTTGCACCAGGGTTTGGAGGGACAGATGCAATCCAAAAGCCAGGACACCTCTCAAAGGTTACACATGACTCTCTTAGGAACAAAAATTCTTTTTTCTTAGTGTCACCATAGCTTAGAGTTCAACTCGATGCCATGGAGCCGGCATAATCTTGGCTTCAAGGTGTATGTAATCAAGGAATTTTGGAAGGCATGGTGCTTCTCTGATAGCGAAATCAGAACATCCCTGAGGTGGTCCTATCATGCCCACAGAAAATGGACATGCCCTGCCGCTACACTCAACACTGAGGACCCAATACACCATGACCCTAAACCAGTGTAAGCAGGGGATTATTTTCACATCTAGGAAATCACTAGCACCTATTCTGTTAATACAATTATTGCTGACTGTTCTTAAAACCAGACCCAGTATTACCTTGCTTTTTAAGACACAACTGCCCAAATCATCCCTTCAGTAACACTTACGTGGAGAAGAGCTGATGAGCTCACCCCAGTATTTGCTTCTGGAGGCTGCACTGAGCTGGTCCCTGTGCCATGTTGGTTTGGCTCCTCTGACCCACCGGTGAAGGAGGCCCACTCTGTGCAGCGTTAGTGCTTGGGCATTTGGCTGACGGGGCTTGCAGGCTTTCTACAGCTTTATGAGTCCTCACGGAAAGCTTGAGAAGACGAACGGATCGTTTCTCTCGCAAGTGCTTATTAAAAATATGAAACGCATGATGATTGCCTGCCAACTGTCCAATTGCTATTTCTGCCCGTGACACAGAGGGATGGCGAGAGCATCTCCCAGCCAGGCAGGGCACAAATCAAAGAAGCACAAATTCTCTTCTTTCTGCGGGGTCAGAGCTTCTGGCCGAGGACTAGCAGTGCTGGATGGACTTGTTCTCCTCCAAACAGGAGTAACTGGCGCAAGGGTTTGTCAGCCCTCAGAAGCTGAAGAAATGAGCAAATTTAGATCAGAAAAAGAAGGGGAAGCCTGTTGGATCTTGAATATAGATATCATAGTATCTTGGTAGATACTGTGTGAGTTTTAGCCGCTTTTCCTTAATGAAGAAGCTGTACCCGAGCCAGGGAGGAGCCCTGCCGTGCCCTCCACTTGTGCATGGAGGGTAGCTGGGTTTTCGGGATTTGTTTTTGCTCTAGGGATTCTCCATTTCTCTGGCCGTCACTCACCGTCATGTCACAGCTCAGGAGGTCACTGCCATGCTGGGTGAGGGCACTGGTTTACCATGTGAGTGTCCAGCCTTGGGCACCGGTCCACCCTGGCTCCCAAGAAGTGCAGGTCTCCGTCGGTGCGGGTGGCAGCTGTGTAAGGCTTTCATCGGAGGGGGAAGAGGAGATGAGCTTGGGCCCTAGAGCATGGTGTTTGATTGCTTCTGTCATGTCATTAGTCTGCAAAACCACAGACGCTACAGGTTGCTGGGTGTGTGTGTGTGTGTGTGTGCAAGCTTGTAGGAACAGAAGGGACGGAGAGGTGTCCAAACCCACACAGGGGATCAGCAGCGGAGACAGGATTAAAGCAGAAATCTCCCTGATTTTTTTCTCATTCTGTTATCCTACAAATGCTAATAGTGACGGGGGAAGAGGAAAACAACTGAAAGCCAATTACAGGATGCAGACGGTGCCCATTGCCATGGGCACAGTGGCCACTGCTCATGGGACTCGCTGCCCCCCAACAGCCCCAACACACATCCCACCAAAGGCCTGTTGGCGTTTTGAGATGGGAGGAGTTCAGTACCTTTCCTACCACCACCATTACCAGTAGACAAAGTTATTTCCAATTGGCAGAAGATCCACAAGGAGATCAAGCTCAGGTCATATCTCAGATGGGGCTAGCTGGGGAGCAGGAGGTGTGGAGCACAGGCATCATGAGGACAGAGCTGTCTTCCCCCATATCCACCCCAAACACTACTGAGTCAACCCAAGACTTTTCTGGGCTCTAAGGAAGCAGAAAAAACAAGCTATGATGTGCCTAGCCTTGACCTTCACCCATGACGGGTAGGAGCAGAGCCAGCACAGATGCTGTGGTCCCCTCAGACCCATCCTTGGGACAGCAGAGCTGTTTGAATAGGGGACACAAGCTTTACCATGCAACAGGGTTGCGAAGGGAGTTGGAGGAGCTGTAATGTGGGGCTGGTGTTTCTTGGCTGCTTTCCCAAGGCAATGGCAATGCAGTGGGTCTGTCCTTTCCTCTGTCCTTTCCTAACCGTTGTAGCTGCATCATGTCAACCCAACAAGAAAGAGCCCCCCCTCCAAGGGCTCTGTGCTCAGGCTCTGGGCATCCTAAAGGGAGGCTGCAGCCCAAAGCGCTGGAGGTGGTCTGGTTTTAAACACTGCATGGAAACCACCACAGTGTCACCGCTGCTGGGAAGGGCCCTGGTTCCACACACCATCCTCTCCGATGGAGATGGCCAGGAGGGATACAGGTCCAACTTTTCTGTTGAAAGTTGCCCAGGATGGCCCACCTGCCTCTCTCTATATATATGTTTGACCATGCATGCCCCAAAGTTTCAGGCACCTTTCCCAAGTCTGCTAACGGTTCTTGGCAAAGAGCTGGCTCCCACCGCCGGTTCGCTGCAGTTTTTACATCTGCAGATTTCTGTTTTTACAGCCTCGCAGATATCGCGCCGTGCTGCACTTGTATCAATTCTGGAGGTAGTCATTAGTTGCAGTTGCTTGGGAAAGGCTGCTGAGCTCAGCACTATTAGATTTATTATATGGTCAGTCTCATAAAACAAACTCTAAACTCACATACCTTAACTTGGGTCCTCCATTTGTCAGACGGTTAAATCTATGCAGAGATCGCGGTCCTCCACCATGTAACAGCACCGTCAGTCCTGCCGGGGAGCCAAGGATGGATGGAGCCACCCCTCCACCTGCAGGGCTTAGTGGCCTTCTTCAGTCAAAATCCTCCTCCTCAACAGTCCTGGAAACTCTTTTTTTGGCTGGCAAGTAGGCATTAAGGTCCTCACCCAGGAATAATCCGACAGGAGCAGAGCCCGCGAGATCATGAAGGAGGTGCCGAGCAGCGAAAACATCTGGGAATACCCAAGGCCTCGGATGCGTTGGTGCATGCATGGGGAAGACGCAGGCAGCCCTGTGAATAAAAGCTTTTGCCATTAAATATTCTCATTTCCTTTTGCACTGTTTGGGCCTGAACCCCTTAGCTTCTCTGCCATGCTCCGATTTGGGGCTTTTTGCTCTTGCATGGTGATGGCAAATCTCCCACTGTACCTCCCCAAGAAGCGCAGCCCTGTGCCCCAGGCGGTTTGGTGTTGCCAAGCATCCTCATCAATTAACCACACCAGCTTCAGGAGTTTTCAGGCCTTGTCTGATTTTGACTATATTTTAGCTTAAAATATACTTATTTTAGCTTTAATAATTTTTGCAAAAATTATTTAAGAACCTTTTGCGATAACCACAACTTTCTCTAGGACCAGATGACTCGCGCAGCCTGTCCAAGCTGTAAAGCAGTCAGATGTCTGTTGTCTGTCCTGTTGTTTTGGGTGTATTTTAGCTACATTCTTACTGATTTCTTCTAGCTTAAGTTCTGCTTAGCTTTGTGCCATCACATGATTTTCCCCCCCATTAAAGAACTCATATCATACAGATAGAAGTTCAAACCAATAATAATCATGGCGGAAACAACTGCACAGAGCAATGGGAGAGGGGAGGCTGTAACCCATAAAGACTCATGAAGTTGAAATGTATAAAAATAACCCTGAACGAACCCAAAACCGAAGGGGGATGGCTCCCACTGTGCTCCTCCAGGCAAAGCCTGTGGGAACCTGACGGCTCGCTGTGGCACCGCGATGAGAATGAACGCCAGGGAAAGGGATGGAGACGTGGGACTGGGGTTTCATTGCCCTTTTCTTTTGTTTTGTACCTCCAAAGCAGAAGAGACGTGACTGCTGATAAAGCAACTCTGTGAGGGACCACTTGTGGCAGGCTTCACTGGTGCCAGAGTTCAATCATTTCTATTTCTTTGAGCCTAAAATTAAAAGAAAAATGACCAAAACCCATTAGTTTGGGGAAAAAAACCCCTGCCCACCCAAGCAGATGGGTCTGGTTTTAGTTTATAATTAAACTCGCCCTCTTGGATGGGAGTGAGAGCACAGTTTTTAATTGGGGGGGAGCAGGAGATCCTTTCCAGGCTGTTTGCCGGCGAGGAGGAGTTTTGCTGCTGCTGAAAGGGAGCAGCATGACGAAGCCATGAGGAACTGAAGAAAGGCAGAGGCATTC
>NW_009258269.1:1892747-1893181 GCF_000687185.1 Egretta garzetta
CCGGACAGGTGGAAATGGCCTCATTTAAACATGGCTAGCTTTTTTTTTTTTTTTTGTCCTAAGGAGCATAAATCTCTCTGACGATGATGCCATCTGTCCCTCTGAGTACGTATGCAGGGATGTGTCTTTCTGTCTATCCCTCCCCACGGTGGTTTTGGACAGAGGGGGAGAGTGCTATCACAAATGTACACGGTGACAGCAGACATGAATGGGCAAGAGATATTCCCAGATCAGGAGGTTTTCCCAGGACGGAGTAAAATAACCATCGCTGGCGTACAAGGATTGCTGGAAGAGCTGCACTGCCATCTCCCAGGAGGCTGCCTTGCTGCTGGGGACAGGGCAGAGCCACCGCGGAGGTGCCGTCAGAGCCCTGGCTTGGTGTGCACACTGCGTGGAAAGCCCCTGCTACGTGAGATGGAGGCATGTCTCAACCA
>NW_009258269.1:1893204-1896173 GCF_000687185.1 Egretta garzetta
GGAAAGAGGAAAAAATAGAAAATGGAAAATAGAATAAGATAAGATAAGATAAGATAAGATAAGATAAGATAAGATAAGATAAGATAAAATAAAATAAAATAAAATAAGATAGAATGCCCAGCAAAGCAAGACTAGCTGATTAGCATCTGTCTCCCCCTAGTACCTGACTGAAGCCATAGCCGGAGGGATCGCTGCCTGCAGGATGTGGCACTGTGAGCAGCGTGCGCCTGGGCACGAGAGCGATCCAGTGCTCAGCCCCCTTGAGCCTGGCTTTCTGTGGACTGGGAGTCTGCAGACGCACAAACCTGTCCTGCTGTCCAGTGCAGACCAGGTAAGGAAGAGCTTTGGGAAGTGAGTCCAAAGCCAGGGGTTTTTCACGCTGGACATCCCAGCCTGGCCCCTGGCTGGGCAATTTGTCCCCTTGGGTTTTCAAGCAAGCCTTGGGAAGATGAGTTGGTGGCTGAACCTTTGTAGCCAGGAGATAACTCTGGTTTTCTTGCTCTCATGCATTAGTTTTGGGCTTATGGGGCATGGAGTTTTGGGCTGATGGGGTGCAATTTTTTGAGCGCCGCTCCCCAGAGCACAGCAGCCCAAAACTCCTGCATGAGAGCAAGAAAACTAGATTTATCTCCATGCCCCATAAGCCCAAAACTAATGCATGAGAGCAAGAAAACCAGAGTTATCTCCTGGCTACAAAGTTTCAGCCACCAACTCATCTTCCCAAGGCTTGCTTGAAAACCCAAGGGGACAAGAGTGCCTTTGGTGAGAGCCTGCCTGAAGTGTGTGGAGGTTGGGTTTTTTTAATTATAAACATGAGTTTTTAATTCTAAACTAAACATCCAGAGTCTCCTTCTACCTGATGAATGGCAGATGCTGCATTTTAGTCCACTGGCTTGGCTTTTCATTTAAATATTTCTCACAGAGGACATACTTCGGGTTAGAAAGACTAAATGATTTAGATGCACGTGTCCTTCCACTCCCGGACAAGCAGTAGCCAGGATGCCCGAAATCCCTGGTGGTGATTTGAGTGGTGGGACTGGGAAATTCATCACTCCTCCTCATCCCAGTGCTCCTGGCAGAGGACATTGCTGGTGTCTCCCACCCTGCACAACGATAACGCAGAGCATCCCTAAGGCAATTACAGCCCGGAGATAACACCTAATTTGCAATGTTGCTTTAAATTGACAGCTTCGTGTGAAACAAGATAACAGCTTGTGCTAATGAAGGTGTGATTTATAAACTGATGGGTCTAACAGTGTTTTTAATGTGACATAAAAGCCTGTGTAAAGGCAGATTAGGGGTACGCGTTACCTGGGGCTGATCTCACATCACGGCTGCCCGCGCCGCAGCAGAAACCGCTTGGCTGTGGGTTATCACCATCGGTAGGAGAGACAGTTTTGCATTGAATTGACTGTATCAGGTAAGTTTAAGTCAACCTCTGAATTTCTAATTAGGGGATTAGTTGGAGAAAGGGTTTCCTCGCAGAACACTTAATTGTTGTTTTGCTAATTGTCAAGGATCAGGAGTAAGGACCTGCAGTTGCATATTAGTAGCAGCATTAGATGTTCATACAGCTGGTTTAACAAGGACGTCATTGCCTCTTAAAATAACTGACGTGGAAAAGCCCAAATATTTTCATTTTTTCATGAAAAGCAATGTTCCTTTTCCCCAGGTTTTGTTTTAAAAATCTGAAAGGTTTTCATAATTTCTGAACTGCAGTGTAACAACAGAACAATTTCCTTTAAAACAAAAGCTTTATCTCTCGCAAGTCACTTAACTTCCAAAACTTTGAATTCTTCAGTTAAAAAGAAATACACAAAAATTCAGTCTGAGCACTTCCAACGAGCGTATCAGACTTATACTTAGCCTGTCGCTTGGGAGTTCTCTTTACAGTGGCTTGATTCATGGGGGAAATTACCTTGTTTAAAGGTAACGGTTTTTAATAGAAATGTTCTGCTGACTGTTCCCCTTGCGGAGTAGCTGGAACCTGCTTCGGCACAATGTCAGGTCCTGGAGGCTGGGACGAGCTCCTTGCTCTGTGCCCACCTCGTGTATACCGAACAGATCCTGCCCCCAGCCTGCTACAGCGGCACAACTCACCCCTGAAGGCTACTGCAATTGTTAAAAAAAACAACCCACAACAAAAAACTATTTAAAGTCTTGAAAACTTCCAAAGTCAGCACTTGGAGAAACATGAAATGCAATGAATTAACGAGAAACAGAGAATGAATCATTAAAATTGCATCACCGCGACGTGTTCTTGATCGCATCTCCCTTAATGTTCTCACAGTCTGAACAATTGATTAAGAAAAACACTGCAGTACACCAAAAAATTGGAAGCGGTTAAGAAGAAACAGGATTAGCAAAGTCTTACAGGAAAGGTCAATTATTTCTCCCAATTTATTGCTAACCTGACATCTGTAAACAAATCACTAGAGGAACTCCCCGAAGACTACGCTCTGTCGGACAAGACATCCTAATTAATGAGGATGCGCTATGCAAACACAAACAGAAGCAAGGAGAGATAATATCTAAGCCGAGCCTTAAAAAGCTGCAGTGGAAACAGTTACCCAGGAGGTTGCGGGAGATCAATAAATGAGAAGAAGGTTCAGGAGAGTCAGAATTCGCCGTGGGGTAAAGGCGAATAATCTTTGCGGTTATCAGAGCTAAGATGGCAAAATGAATTAAATGAGTTCAGAGAGGTCTTAGTGAGACCAGCTTAGAAATGAGAGAGGGTTGCTTGCAATCATCCATTGGGCTTCGCGGCAGCTGAGGCCTCGGCCAGGGCTTTTGGGTGCCCTGGCTGCACGGCTTTAGATGCTCTTGGACTTGGTGAGCATCTCGCTGGCCTTCAGCGTCTCTGAAGGCCAAGCCATCGTGCTTGAAGAGTGCTCCAAGGAGATGCCCAATCCTGACGTTGTTCCAGCTGAGTTCACAGACCCAAAGGTCGTGTTTTCCTCCTTTCTGGC
>NW_009258269.1:1897205-1905653 GCF_000687185.1 Egretta garzetta
GTCTGTTTTTCCTCCTCTCTGCCTGCCGGCTGGCGGCTGTGCTTCGAGAGCCACATGCACGGCAACATCCTCTTCACTGGCCAAATCCGCCGACGGCCGGGCACGGCGCCCACCCCAGAGCCCTCCACGAGCAAAGCTGGATTGTGGCAGCTAATATTAAAGATTCCTCTTCATCAGCATCCCAACGATTAAATATGTATAGAGGCATCTGAGATCTAATTTATTTCTTTTGTGTTGTAAATTCCTTTTCTCATTGGCTTTTTTTGAGCTGCTTATAATTAAGACCTTCAGACAGAGCTCAGCATGGCTGGAAACCAGCCATGGTGGTGTTATATCTGACCCGCTTAAAGCGCATCCCCCTCCCCCTCTCCTAGTCAACCAAGAGAGTCTTCTTTATTAATTCCAGTAATGATTTGATTTCCTTCTTTCTTAATGAACTGAGTGACACTGCATTGAGTCACTGATGTGCAACTTGCTGTTTTTTCCCTCCCTTTGGAAAGTTTTCAAAATATTTATGAATTTTAAAAGGAGCAGAGAAAGAAAGAAAATAAAGTTGCATTGTGTTTATTTGGCTAGCACTCCCCTTTCTCTTTCTCATCTGCGGGAACTATAATTCATCCTATTGTCCGGGCTGCCACGGGGCTGCCTTCTGCAGGCAGATGGATGCCCAGCGTCCCCTCTCCCCCTCCGCTCATCCCTTCTTGCCGAGCAGCGCTGCCGGGGGACCAGGCAGGGATGCAGCCAAGTGTGAGGTGCTATACTGCGGTAAAGGAGCCCAAGCGAGGCTGAGGGCCACCACACCAAGGTGGCAGCTCGGGGGTCTTCTTTAAAGGGGGTTATTGTGACTGTGTTGCTTTGGGAAGTGCTTTGAGGTCTCTGGGCAGACCTGAATCCAACCCAACACACATACATCCCAGAGGAGCTGCTGGATGTCCCCATACCAGAGAGCCTCCATGGTGATGGCACGGGCAGCTTTCCTCCATAGGGTCCTCTGCTCCCCTCCTGCCCCCTTGCTACCCCAAAAAGCCAGGGAGGAGCAGTCTTTTCCTCTTAGCTGACATAGTTGGATGTGAATAACCAAGAAAGCTTCAGGAGCTATAGAAATGCCCAGGAATTCATCCAGCCTCTGGTGGGGTCCTGTGGGACTTCTGCTGTAGCGTCATGCTTAGGAGCTGCTGGTTTGCCCCGTGGCCCCAGGATGATGCTGCACCCAGGATGCAAGCCCAGCCAGGAGGAATCCACACAGAGGATTTAAAGAGCTGTCACCTACATGGGGGGAAGATGCGGATGCTGAGCCAACTGCGGGAGGAGGTGGCACTGAACACACTTAGCAAGGGGTGCACCAGGCTCGCCCAGAAGGTTACTACCTGGCTGGATGCTGCAAGTGCAGTTGAGAGGTGATGAACTTCCCAGTCTTGTCAGTCTGGAAAGTCAACAGAATGGCAAGGAGGGCAGGTAATGATGGCCAGACACAGCGCCGGTAGAGGTGAGACTCTGCAAGAAGCTCTCGGAGGCAAACGAATGCCCTGTGGGTTCAAAGCAGACTTACCAGGGAACTGCTCCAAGGCAGAGAAGTCAGAGGAGGGAGATGTCTTTGGCAAGCTGAATCATGCTCCTGGGGACCATGGATGGATTGAATGGACCTTCAGGCCAATCCAGCTCTTCCCGTGTGACGTGAGAGACTCTCTGAGTACCCAGAGCAGACCTGAACCCTTAACCCTCAAATGCAAACCCCAGAGCTCAGGTCTTCAGTGGGGCTAGGGGCACACAGAGAGTGTGGCATTGGGGCAGCATGACCCAAATGGTAAATGGAGACCCCCAGCACGGTGTCAGCCTGGGCCTTCTCTGAAAGGGGTTTTCCACCCCTGTTCCCAAGACAAACAGTGAGAAGCTGTTCCCGTTCCCCTGTGCGCGGGGCTGGGAGCGGAAGGGGCAGACCAACACACCAGCTGGCTCCTGACAACCCCAGGACACTTGGAATCCCAACACCCTCCACCTCCCAGCTCTGCCCGGGCTGCATCGGGGCTCTTGGCTCCCGCCCGGCGCGGTGCCTCCAGCTCCCTCCACGCCAGCTCCTGCAAAATCTGCCGGCAGAAGCATCGCTCCCTCCTACAGCCGCGGTGCGCTCTGCAGCGAGGAGTGACTCTCCCTCCAGATGGCTGTAAAGGTTAACAAGGAATTTATTCAGAGTTACATACAAATCAGATTGTCTTTTTTTTCTGAGCAGGAACAAAAACAACCACATAATTTCAAGCCCACACAGGCAGCGCAGCCTTCCAAGGTGGTTCAGTTGCTATAGAGGACCGCAGGCAGCCGAGCTGTCACGCTGAGCCCCATGGCATCGCGGGGACCCGCCATGAGTCAGGGGACGGGGGTGAGCTGTGCTTCCGTCCCCCCGCGCCGCCCCTCACTTGGCACCCAGCTCCATCCTCCCGGGATGTACTGGGGAGAGGGATGAGCTGGCTGCCCAGGCTGCCTTCCTACGGTGTTAGGAGGAGCTGCCCTTCTCGAGAGTGGCATCCGGCCCTATCTGGCCATGGCCGGTGGAGATAGGTGGCCCAACACAGCACCTGATTAAGCGGACGGGGTGTGATCCTCCATAGGGTGCTGGAAAACGGAGGAATTGGAGGTCTGGGACAGAATCTGAAATCTCATGGTGTTTTTGCCATCCACTGTGGGTGCTCATCTTGGAGCTGCTCTGTCCCCATTGCTCTGCTCCATCTCCAGGCACCGTTCCTGCCCATCACATGAGAACCCCACAGCTTGGGGCCAAGCCAGGCCCCACAGAAACTCATCATCCTACCTGCAAAAATCTTGCCCGTGGCCAGCCGAGGGGCTGCTCCTTGGAGTGCTCTCACCACCCCACTCACCAATGGCTCAGATATCAGCTCTTAGGGACCAGAACCACCAAACCCCTTTGGTTTAGTCTGCAGATCAAACAGCACATCTCTGGGCTCCAAGTGGAATGGGGTAGATGCAGAAATACCTGATTTTTTGTTGCTCTTCAGGGCTGACACTAACAGAGCACTGGGTCTGTGATGCTGCAGAGGTCCATGGCAGATGGGAACTGCTGTGAATGTGGAATGGAGATATTCGCGTGTGAAAGCTTCAGCAGAAACACCACACGAGCTACAAGAACCACCGGTATTGATAACCCAAGGACACAGGCAGCAGTGATGACTCTGGGAACCCCAAGGAGTGGTTTGCACTGCGACCAGGCTGCGGACAGCTTGTCAGCGAAGATGAGCAGCCTGCTCCAGCGCCGGATCCCCCCGGGAACGGTGCTACAGCAGCTCTCGGGGGAGGCACAGCCCGGTGACAGCAGGACTACCATGGGCTCTCCCGGCAGTGCCAGACTGTCTGCATTTCAGGCAGCGATGTCCCAGGTCCCCCAGGGCTGGGACATGAATTTCAGATCCGGAAAGAGTCGTTTTACCAGCCCGATAGACCTTCCCAAAATGTTTAATCTAACAAATTTTTGGAAGTTACAGATAGAATTAGGGTCAGATACGGAAAGGTCACCAAGGACACTGTGAGCCATGCGAAAAAACTGCTCCACCCAAACAAGACCAACACAGTCCTAAAGGATGACGGAACACGCTAGTGAGTGTAGATCATTTCATGCTGTTTCACTCCCAGCAAGACACAACACTAAAGCTTGGCCAGACGTGCAAAACTTCCCGATTTTTTGTCCAGGGTTGCTTCGCTGGCCCTGCTGAAGAGGGCTGTCGGAGCAGCGACGTGCCCCTCATCATTTTACATATAGAGAAATGAGGAGGGTACAGAGGCTGGATTTAGGGGAGAGGAAGAATATTTCTTCCTTCCCAGAGAAAAGGTGATTTATCAGCAGGTTCCCAGAGATTCCTCTGGGATTATCAGTGGGGACAAAGGGGAATGGAGAGATTTGATTGTGGCTTGCAGGAGGAAAACACACGCTCTCAGCTCTGCAGGGGCTCGAAGCATCATCTGATGTTCATAAGAGAAGTACTTCTGGACAGATTGACTCCTGCCATTCTTGCCACACAGCCTTATTGATCACACAAAGCTGGTGCCTAGGCTGCTTGGATGGAAGATGCTCCTCCAGCCCTCCCTTTTGGATGCTAATATAGGAAATGAATGGGTTCATCCCACCCTGGACACAACTGCTCTGCAATCTAAACCTTGCGAGTTCGAGGCAGACCCTCAAAACAGCCAAGACGTTCACCTGGAAATTTGTTAAGCCGTTTAACAGAACCTGGATCGCGTGTTTTCACTGGCCTGTTAAATGTCACAGCCAAAGGGGGAAGAGCAGGAGGAAGAGCTAAAGGGGAAGCTATAGTTAGCTATTATCAGGAAGAAGAAGCAGAGCCACATTAGGAATATGCTTATAAAATGTGTTCTTCGGCGGTACATTCGCAACATGTGTGCCTTCTTTTTTAGCACTGATGTGCAGCATAATCCAAAATCTGGCACTGTGGGTTTCCCCCCCTCCAAGCCTGTCCTGTTACCCAAATTGCTTTGGCTTAAAACATTAGTTCCCTTGGGCGTCTGTTATTCGCAGACCTCGCGGTGCCAACTGAACAGCTTCCAGGAGCTCTGATGTCTCTCTTTTTATTTTATTTTTTTAATACTGTGAATCATTTTATTCCATCCATCTTCTGGAACAATTCCCTGGAGAGTATCGATTCTGCTGAGCATCTGTTCGTGCAGGAAAACCACGGCCGTTCCTCCACTGGAAGTTTTCACTCCTTATGGTCATTAAAGGCCCTTCAATCCCATTTCCCGATAAATCTTGGGGGCAATGTATCAAAACAAGTTGTCCCTGCAGATATCTGTTGCTTGTATTGCCTGGTGCCTGTCCCTATTGCTCCCAGATACTTAACGCCCACTGGGCCCGTGGGCAGCCACAGGGGCTCTTCTCTTCCATCCCCTTCCATGGGTCACAGTTCTTCTGTGGGTCCATGGGTTTCCCCAAAATTTCTCCTAGACCCTACGTGGAGGAAGGGAGCGGAGAGTGAAATGACAGCTTTTGTTGATGCTCTCAAATTATTTAGGATATTAAGGACAAGGGCTGACTGTGAGGAATTGCAGAAGGACCTTGTGATGAGTGACTGGCCAAGAAAATGACAGGAGAATTCAGTGTGGATAAATAGTGGTGCACGTGGGAGAAACCATTCCCAACTTCAGAAATAAAATGATGGGCTCTGAGCTGACTATTAACTCTCAGGAACAAGATCTCAGGGTTATAATAGATAGATCTCCGAAAACATCAGCTCATTGCTCAGCAGAGATCGGGGCGGGGGGATGGGGGGGGAGCATCTTGAATGCTGGGGATTACTCAGAGAAGAACAGAGAGCAAAACAGAAAAAATCACGCCGTTGCTGGATAAATCCCCCCTGCCACCTACACATTGAATTCCACACAGGTGGAAAGGGATGTAGCTGAGCTGGGAAGGCTTCAAAGAAGGGTGAGAAGGGTGATTAAACATGCTGAGTGGCTTTTGGGCAGGGAATAAGGACACAGGTGGGAAGGTCCAAGGCTGGAGCTCCCCCATGGTCTTCCACCCATGATGACAAGCCCTTACCACCCTCTGGGAGACAGCTGGTGGCCATGGCTCAGCCCCTGACTCAGCGGCTCCTCATCAGAAGGTGATTCGAGCCCACACAGGTGCTTCCCCTAGGTTTTGGGTTGGTATTTCTGCCACCCCCTCCTCTTGCTGCGGGGGAGCTGGTGGCCACCATGCACGGCACTGTGCTCCATGGGCGCCGTGTGTCCCCCGCGCTGGGCAAGCTGGGCAGGCAGCGTGGGTGCTGAGGAAGAGGAATCGGAGCAGCTCGGCAAAAGAGCAAGGGATGGATGCCAAAAAAAATAAAATAAAAATAAAGGAGGAAGATCTAACTTCACCTTCTGTTCTTGTAATTCTTCTGTGCTAGCAAATCTGGTGGGAGGAGGAAAAGGAAAAAAGGCAGAAAATCCAGCCCACTGATGGAGGCAGGATTACTGTGCTGGAAAGGGAAAAAAAAAAAAAAAAAGCAAGACAGCTTGGCGCTAAACGCATCCACCACCATTGGAATTGCTCAAGTCCAAATTCCTCTTCCCAGCCCGTAACTCTCGGGTACACTAGACACTGGGGGAAGTTTTCATCTTTCTAGAGGGGGGCTGGATGAGACCCAACACCAAACACCTTCTGGTATTTGGGATCAGGGCAACGGACGGTGGAAAAGAGAAGGAGAGATGCAGAAAGACAGAATGAGGGAGCAAGGAAACACTTGTGCGAAGGAAACACTTGTGCAAACCGGCCCTAACGAGGACAAGGACATGTAGGATGCCCCCTGGGGACTTGTCACCAGCTGGGGTGGCATGGGTGAGGAGCATCACCTGCATCCACGCCACTGGGGCCACCATGTCTGCCCAGCTTGTACGCATGCAGCGCCTTGCACCACCGCGAAGCGGCTGCTTGCGGGAGCGCGTCAGCGAGGAGCGAAACCACCGCCGTCACGGCAGATGGAGCAGCAGGCAGGACCGAGGAGCAGATTTGGGCCCGTAAGAGGTTAACAAAACTGTTGCTTCTGCTAAATGTTATCCGCAACCGGCCGGCTCCGCTGCATGATGTTGCCTCTGCCCTCCTACCTGGAGGGCTGGCGTGCCTTCTGCAGACAGGCTCTGATGCCTAAATACAGCCACTCCCCACAATTTCTGCATTATCAGTGAACACAGGTTCCCTTTGCAAAGGGAAAAAAAACCCCAGGTGTGAACATGTATATAAGCAAACAGCTCAAACGGCATTTTTGCAGGATTCGGCTTATCTGCTGCTGGCAGCTTGGCATGTTGCTGTTGGGAAGGATGGCAGGGAAGCGGGAATCGGAGGCCTCTGCAGGGTCAGGCTCCCCTTCTGCTGGGTGCGGCACAACGAACGAGACCGTCCTCGCCTTGGCAGCTTGTGCATAAGTAGAGAAAGCAGGTCTCGGAGGGGAAAAAAAAAGAGACGCAGGAGTGAAGAGGCATGGCCAAGAACATGCACCGAACAGTGGCACAGGCAGCCCCCACCTGGTGCACAGCTGATTTCTGGCTTTTGAATAACACATCCCTGAGGTCCTCCTTTCTAAGGCTGGGCACTCCACAGGGTCCTCCTGACAAGGACAGAACAATCCTGGTAAGGAACAGCGGATGATATTTGCAGCTCTTGAGGACCGGGTATAATGTATATCTTCATTTGCTATGCATGGTTTAGCTAGGGATATTTATTGCTGGGGCGACTGCCTGCTCCCAGCATGGCGCTCGTACGTTCATGGGGGAGCGGACGCCGCGCGTAGTGGGAGGACGAGGGCTGCTCGCTCTGCCCTTCACAGGGGCATCTTCATCCATTCCCACAATTTCTTCCTCGGGTCTCCTCCGGCATCCCCAGTGCTGCTGAGGAGGAATCACGGCTCACAAGAAATGATGAGGAAGTCACTTTGTCCCATATAAATTATTAATTTTAATCACATGAAGAAATAATAGACTCCGCCATGCACTAGCTTTCGCCCATCTGACAGAGTGTCCTTACGGAGGCCATGACTAGATCCATCCTCCTTGGAGATATTTGCAGTGTTTTGCCATGTTCTGGGGCAGGGAAGGAATTTCCACCCACTGCTGGGTATTTCTAACTTCCTGCCAAAAAAAGGTTACCTGTGCTTGGAATAAATTATTTTCCCTTGGTTGGCTCCTCCTGTCAAATCCTGCCCTGAAATCAAGGAAGCCACCTTTAGGAGAAGATGCTACTCGCTGCATGGAAGCCCACGAGAAAGCCTTTAAATTTTGCTTTGCTGTTTCAGGTTGGTCCACAGGTGAGCTTTAAAGAGCAAAGCACCAAGCAAAACCTTGCATCAACGCAGCTGATGGTCCCGCTCCTGCCCGTGCAGCCTGTATTGCCCGAGGATGCTGTGCAGTAACACCCTCCCGGTGAGAAGCTGTGGACGAGCTGTCCTCGAGCTGAAGTTCATGGAAGTGGGATGCACACCCGGCGTGTTGATGAAGGCAGAGCAAGCGCCTCGCCATGGTACGGCTCGCTCAGGTCGGTTCAGTTGGGTACCCCAAACTAAAGTCAGGCACCTAAAACCACCCGGAGCCTGGAAGAAGCCTTCGCTGTCCACGTCCCCGGAGCAAGGTTGGGTATCGGTTCACCACCTTCCTAGCGAGGGGGCAATATGTATTCACTGCTTTGATCAAATTCAGCACGGGACAGGAGGCAGCTAGCACCGCTTCATGCCCGGAGTGCGGAAGGAGGGAGGAAGCATGAGCCGGCTCAGCACAACCGGCCCAAAGCAAAAATCCAGATGTCCTCTCCCCAGGCCATCCTGCCCCATGGCCACGCTTCCCATCGCTGCTTCTCCCGCCCACGCAGCAGACAGGGACCCAGGACCGTCCTCTCTCCCTTTCCTTTTGCAAAGCTCCTTTAATTACCAGGGTTGCAAAGGGTCCTTTTACAGA
>NW_009258269.1:1905737-1908698 GCF_000687185.1 Egretta garzetta
GTTTCTCTGTGGTTTCACAGGGATGTATATGGGATTATGAATAAGGCATTGTGAGCCGAACTGAATGTGTTATTTAATGAACTGTATGAAATATTAAACCATGCCTGATATGAAGCATGGTGAATTCTGTAAGAAATAATATATTACACTTGGGGAGGACTGAAGATAATCAAATATAATGAATGAATTTAGAATCAGGACACACAGAGCTTAGAGAAGTTAAGTTTTGTTCTTTCTGAGTCTGAATTATATGTGATGACCGTTCAGGGCAGGTTCCTCCACCACATGTTTTCTCCTGTTGTGAATGACATTCTTGTATTTTTCCATTTAACATAAATCTATTTTTCGGAAGGCTGCTTCCACCCGAATGGCATTGGCAGATCCCATTAATCACGGTGCTCTCAATCACTCAGAATTATTTAGAGCCTCTTTTGTGTGTCTCTGGTTCTTTCCCCATTTCTGATTAATCTTAAACTAAACCAACTAAATAAATAAACCCGCAAGGATCTAAAGAACATCCCTGTGAAGATCTTATTTAAGCGAGACACATGTTGACAGCTTAGGAGCTGATCCCGTGCAGGTTGGGAAATTTCTGCTCCTGGAGGTTTCAGGAGGAGGAAAGAGGCTTTTTGGTTCAAAGCAGGAGGCTCCGCTTGGAAAGGAGCTGAAGTTTTGACCTTAGTGAGGCTCAGCCTTCTCCATTTTGGGGTCTTTTCCCTTGGGCATAGCCCATCCCATTTGGTCCTGAGCCTCTTCTACGCCTGCAAGAGAGATCTGATGGGCCGCAGTGACCATCTGCCGCAGGGTGGCTTGTGCCGTCCACGTGCTATGGCCAACTGAAAGGATGGGGCATGGAGATGGGTCTACTTTGGGGCTCTACTCTGGGTTTCCATGCTAGGGCTGGATGCCAAACTGAGCCAACCTACTCAAGAAATGTGAGAGAATACTGTTCCTCTGACATTTCTGTACCTCTGCGTTTCCCAGGTGATGATTGCTATAGCAATGCCACCCCTGCCACCTGCGAGGAGCCAGCTACACCCCAGCAGAGCCAGCCCTCCAGGTGCTTCTCCAGCAAAACCCCAGTAAATCTCCAGCCAGACACTTGCATGTGCAAAGGCGCTGCTGTTTCTACAGGGAGAGCAGCGACTGTGGGAAGGTGATGGGTTTTAAAGCTGGTAGATTTAGCACACCCATGGGCTGTGCACCAAGCACACGGCAAGCAGAGCCAAACTCCTACCTGATACCTCCTGGCAGAGACGTACCTGGAGTTGAAGAGACTTGGAAATAGTTATTTCATTCCCAGTGTCACGGCCAGGGTATGCTGCAGTAAGCAAGACGAATACAAGTGTTCACGTGTTAGAGAGAGTCCTTGAAGGAAATTCCAGGATGCTTGATGGAGCATGCCGATGGCGCAAATCCACCCGTTAACCTGAGTCCTACAACTCTGTATTAGTTAGTGGTATATTTTTATTGCTGTTATTCACATCCATATTTGGGGGGCTTAGAAATATCGTATACGTGAGTCACAGACGTCACAGGCATCAAGGCCTCCCTTCTCTTTGAGGTACACAGCACCCCCAGTGCGCTGCTGTACGTGAGGATGCTCCGTGCTGCTGCTGCAGGGCTGCCCAAGGAGCCAGCTCAGCCTCAGCAAACAGTGGAGGTTAAATTATGTACTTGCCAGGTTTGGGGTATTGGGGCTAAACCAAAGATAGGATGTCAGGCAAAACCACAAGGATTGCTTTAAATGTGCATCGTGGGGCCAATCTCCGACGAAGGGTGGCTGCTCTGCCTCCTCTCCGAGGGTGCAATGTCCCTTTGCTGTTCGGCTGGCTTTGGCTCTCGCTAATAAACTAATTGATTCAGCTTGGCTATCCAGAGTTCTGAGTAATTTCAATATTGAACTTCAGCTGTAATTAATTCAGTCAATACAGTCAACACAAACCATGGGCAATGCAGGGACGCTGGCGCTGCGCTGGGCAGCTCGAGCCCCCCATGCTCGGGCTGAACGCAGGGAGGGGGACACTCTGCACAGCTCCCAGGTGGGGCAAACACCCCAGGAAAACTTGGCTGTGACGCCAGGGACTCCTATCGACTCAGAAAACACACACAGGACCCCAAAGGATCCCGCACAGATCCAGCAGCCAGCTTCATCTGAGATACCCGCACAGCCCAGCTCGAACAACAAACACATGCTTCATTTGGAGTAGCAATTTTAAAGTTTGAGGCCAAATAATTTGAAATGCAACAGCTTAATAGCCCTGAAATTGGGGCAAAAGGCAAGTGCTCTCGTAGGGACCCCACGCAGCCGTACCCCAATGGACATGCCTTCCCCCGCCGGAGGCCAGGAATTGTCCCAGGCTGCCTGCAGCCAGAGCATGAGGCACCCCAGGCATCCAGGAGGGCAGGACAGGAGCCGAACGAGCGCCTGTCATGTCTGGAATATAACTCCTGAGCCACGAGGTGGGTTTTCTGGAGCCTTGTGAAATCCTGGGTGGCGGGGCCTGTGGAGCGACAGCATCGCACCTTGTTCGGAGCAACCCAGCAAGGAAGCCGGGGAGGAGGAAGGACTTCTTTTGCCGGGAGACATAAAGGCTGCTAATAAATAATAGAGGGCACTGTTATTACTTTTTTATCTTAGGAAGTCAGACCAGCTTATGAAACCCAGGCTGGAGCAGAATGCTAATCAGCAAGACTTGGCAAGTTGAAGTTATTGCTCCTGACCCACACAAGAGTTAACCTGAGCTGAAGGAGCAGAGCCTCCCTTCCCCGGCGTTTTCTGGGTGCAGAGCCTGTCTCTCTACAAACAAGACTGCTCCTACCCTGGTGCACGCCTGGCCGCCAGGCTGAGCCTCCTCCCAGTTCCTTCCCCAGTTAATGCTCCTCTGATAAATACCAAGGACACAAAGTGAGCCTTGAGACGCTGGGGACCAGTGGCTGGGGCTGAGCGTGGCACATGCG
>NW_009258269.1:1909019-1909614 GCF_000687185.1 Egretta garzetta
ATGCCACCAGAGCAGCCACGAGGAAAGGTAGCGCAGCTCGGCAGGAAGGGATGAGCAAGGCTGGGAAGCAGAAAGAAAACAAACAACAAGCTGCTTGGGATGAGAATGTTTCAAAGTTTGATTTTCCAAAGGTGAAATATCAGCTCGCTTGCTAAAAACTCCCCATTACTTTGTCGCTCACGTGCAAAGCTGTGGGTTACAGCCCATTACTGCGCCCGGCGCCGAGACGTCAGGGGCTGAGGGGTGTTTTGCTCTGAGTCTGGGTAGCAGAACAACAGCAAAGTGCTGCAAATGTGTTTTGACTTCCATGCTGCTGTCATTTGCCAGCTCTCAGACTCCCGTGCAGGATGCGGCCCTCCAGCTCACGTGCCTTTCATCACACAGGCTGATTTCAGATAATTCCCCAAGACTTGTTTTTGATAAACTGCTATTTAAGCGTGCTATTTACAGATGCTAGAAGGCGCTATATTAGGAATCTGCGGAGAGCAAAATATTCTGTTTATTCCCATAGGAGGCACATCTGATCCTCGGCAGCGTCACCTTTGCCGCTGTGCCGGCACTGGCTGTGGGGACGGTCCTTTCGCAGCAGGACCAA